>NW_026623855.1:92401-96960 GCF_030028575.1 Malurus melanocephalus | reverse complement strand
CCCCCCAAGATTTTTGGAAGCAACATGTGAAATCCTTAAAGATTTCTACCCACAGGATGTCATTACCTTCTGCAACCATCGTCTGCTTTGGTAAAGGAGGAGGAGATGTTTGTTTAAAAGGTGTTTTAAAATGAAGTGACATTTCAGGAAAGGGTCTGTTGTTAGGTCCTTATAGGAAGTGAGAACAGGAAAGAAGAAACGAGTTAATCACTCCATGTGTCCAGGGGGAGAAGGAGGCAAGGAGAGAGCGAAGACAAGGAGATTCCCAGAGTTTATCCCCGAGGATGCCAGGAGAAAGCCAGCAGGGACGAGCATCAGCCCAGAGACCTTTATCCTCACGGCWGGAAGACAACTGGGGCTCACCAACGAACAAGGGAACTCTTCCTCTCGAGCAGGGCTGTGGAGCAGAGAAAATCAAGTGAGGGAGGCAACCCCCACAGTCCTGAGAGCCCTCCCCATCCCAACTCYTGCACAGGGCATGGAGAGGTTCCAAACACAGGGAGCAGTGACATGAGGCTACTCAGGTACTGTCCCCTTCCCTGTGAACACGGCATGGGCAGGAGCCACTGACCTTCCAAACTCACCCTGTGCACAGACCTGGGGTTAAACTCAGCTCCTTGGCTGCATTTATGAACAGAACTCTGTAAGAAAACATAAGCTCCTTAAGCAATTTAGTCTCAAGTGTGATGCCACTTACCTAAATATTTGATCTCAGCTGGGTGGAGTATTTTAATAAGGCAGAGCTTTATCACCGCACCTCAAACTAGCAGGAAAGGTGCAACTAAAATCAGATCTCTGCACTCCAGCACAAACAGCAAAGGCTCTGACTAAAGCTCACTGCTGCAGACAGTGTATTTTTTAAATTAAGCTCCAGTGCTGCTGGTTTTCTCTGTGCTTCTCTGTATCTTTGCTTCCCAACATTGGGACTCAGGAAACCTGATGCAGGCATTCAAGTTCCTTTAGACCAAAGACATGGTCCTTGCCCAGTGTCTGCATTCAGGGCCAGGTTGGACAGGGCTTGGAGCAACCTGGTCTACTGGGAGGTGTCCCTGCCCATAGTGAGGGGCTGGGACTGGATAAGCTCTGAGGTCCCTTCCAACACAAACCATTCTGGGATYCAATGAACTYCCACCCTTCTAAGAGTTGAGTCTGACAAATGGTCCAGCAGYGACAGCACTTTGCCAAACACTACAGACCCAAACCCAGTGTCACCATGAAGGTTCAAACCCACAACTCCCAGCACCTGGAGAGGAGCTCTTATCACCTGGCTTTGCACTAAAGGACAAAGTTCATTCTTCCTCTTGCAGTCAAGCAGGAGAAGAAAAAAAAGAATTCTCACAAGAGACAGGAAAAGACCCAAACTGGGAATGCTGTGCAGTTCCCAACCTACTATGGGACTGTGTGTTTCTGACCCCAGCAGTCTGAGCTGTTCATGTGTTTTGGGTTTTTTTTTCATAGATCTGTTATGGGATAAAAAAAATTAAATAAGGGATTGGAGAAGAAGCCAAAACTTRGAACTTCTTCCTCCCAACTTCAAACTTGAAACTTTCTCCTCCGAACTTCAATTCCCTCCTAAGATCCACCCTGCCATCCTCTACTCGGGTCCCAAACTTGCCCACAGCCAGGCTGGGTGGTCCCAACCCACCATGGGCTCTACCCAGCGCTTCTGCTCTCTGAATTAATCCATAGGTTGAGCCATCCTTAGGAGCCCACTGCACATTCTGGGTGCTCCCAAAGCTCAGCACTCAGGAGAGGAGCTCCAAGCCRGGCTTCCCAGGGAATCCCTGCCAGCTGCTGGCTCCCGTTCAGGCTGGGGRTGCGCAAGCTGCAGGTTCAGCGACTGCAGGTTCACACGGGGCTGAGCTGCCCTTGCCTGGGGCAGCTGTCATTGGTCCCAGCAGCCTCTCCACCTCCAGGCTCTCCYTCCCTCTCCCTCCCGCGTGTGCCAAGGAGTGCAGTCACTTGGATCAGGAAAACAATGCTGGAAAGACGACACCACAATGGTAACCAACGCAGTGAAGTAAATAGATCCGGAAATACTTCCAGCTTCGTGAGCTGAGCTAACTCCCTGAGGAGGAAGGATCACCCCATGGAGGACCAAGGAAGCAGCAGCACATGAGAAGAGAGCAAACCCAGCGGTGCCCTGGCATCGTCCCGATTGATGGAGTGACCAGAACACACTCAGCAGCCAGCACCACTCCATGTTTGCATTCCCATTCCCACCTGTTCCCCAGCTTGCTCCTGGTCCCAGGGAGAGACACATCGGGAATCCGGGGCTGGGGAAGGGAAAACATCCCCCTCAGTCTGCATTTTTTTCCTGCATGGCTCAGTGTCCAGAGGGAATTCACAGTGCCAAGTGTGCAGGCAGCTCTGAGGCACAACAAAAAACAGCCATGGCAACCAAACCTGCAAAATGGTCAGAATCCCACAAGGGGACAGCACTTTTAAGTTGGGACAGGATTAGGCTCATCCTGAATGAAAAAAACACAGCCTTAGAAAACTTTTCATTTCCTCAGACTTCAATACATGAAGAGCTGCTTAAGCAGCCTGGAGGGCTCCAGAATCTGGTGGCAATTAGGATCTTCAGTTAGAGCTTTGGGTTAAGTAAGCTTTTTTTGCTCATGTGTTTTATTTAGGACAAATTCCTGTCTCTCACCTGGCCATACACAATCATGGAAGGCTTGGGGTGGAAGGCAGCCTAAAGATCATCTTGTTCCACCCCCTGCCATTCAGTGTGGTGTAGGAAACAAAATAGAAGAAGAAAGGTTGTTATTAGATACATCTTTCTTGGCCTGAGCTGAGGTTCCTYAAGACAGGCACCTTGTGTCCAGGTGTGCTCCTCCAAACAGCTGGATTTGGCATTTTCCTAGGCAAAACATTCCCTCAAGTTCTGCTGCTAAAAATAAATAGGATCATCAACTTTTACAACCACCCTCAAAGTGACACTTCAAGCGATGTAAGCTGATGGAAGCACTGTTTTGTACCATGATGAGGGGGAGAAATGATCTTGAAATGATCTTTCTGTGTTACCCTTTCACACAAAAATAAGAAGAATAGGTGTTAACTCTGCTCATTAATTCCAATATCTACTAAATAGATTACAAAATTAAAAAAAATCTGGTAAGCTCCCAACTTTGCAAACAGCAGGGAAAGAATCCAAGTGAGTCAAAGTCCAAAACCAGAGAAATTCGAAGTTTAATATTTACTTCAAGCAAATATTTCACCACTTTTTTTCAAAGCCAAAGAGAGCAGAGGAAAAAAAGAACAAACCACGTGCAGTTTAAAATACATTAAAGTGCAGTAGAATTAAAAATGCTGCACACTGACACCCCAGAATAAGGAGGAGACACAGAGTTTGTATATGTACGTATATTTATAAAAGGATATATACATAYGTGCGGGAGGAGATAGATATATAGAAAGAGACACTTACATAATGGCATATATATATATTTATATATAAYGGCTTATTCACTGTCATGGGTGGAGACACATACTTTGTGTGTGTGTATATATATATGTTATAAATATATTATAGTGTTGGCTTTCGCAAATACTAAGATGAGTGCTATGTGTGTGTTAAACACTTATTGTAGTGTTAATTCTCGCAGAGATTAAAGGTAGATGCTATGTGTTGTAAATCATGATATAATATTGTCTTATTTGTAGAAGAAGTTTAGTTAATTTTTTTTATATTATGGCAAAAACTGTACAAAAGCTGCAAAGAAAGTCACCAAAAATCCCCTGAATGGGGCCCTGATGGCAATGGTCCTTAARGATAAGAAGCAGCTCAGAGCTGGGGAAAAGAATGCATACATTCACAAGGATGCTTAGCACCTTCCGGGTGGGGAGGCCATCGCCCCAGGGCTATCAACTGCCAGGTCAGCACAGACCCTGACAGCSAAAGGGTGGGGGTGGAAGGAACAGAGGCCTTTGGAAAAAATACCTGGTCGGAAGAACTTGTAAAAACATCCATTGTTTGCGACAAAAGGAACCTGGCTGAYGGGACCCCTCAACCTTCAGACAACCATATCTGCAATGGRCAGGCCAGGGGGCTCGTGACCCATTAGGGGCCACTGCTAKGGACACTTCCCTATCGACAATKATCATCTGCTGAAACTAYGGAACAGGGGTCACGACCCCAGRGACCTAAAAAATTCAATGCTCATGCTTTAAAAAGGCGGATCTATGTTAAAACAGTTCTGGAAAAGTTTGAATATGCATAAATGTCTATGAATAGGTATTAGGYTGATGCAATACGAAAYGTATTTAAAGATGCCTCTCGTCAATAGCCAGCATGCCTGTGGCAGATCGCCAAGCACCCGACGTTGTGTTCTTTTGCTTTTATGTACCCTACTGTCATTTACCAAAACCCTTTAAATTTTAGCAAGAAAGTGAATCTCGTTTTTCAYATATATATATGTTTGTATATATGCATATATGTATAGATGAAATACAAATAAATATGTGCATATACACACATATTATGATTATATATATATAAACATACACATATATAATGGCATATATATGTATATAGTAATTTATTCATTCATATA
>NW_026623855.1:88822-91916 GCF_030028575.1 Malurus melanocephalus | reverse complement strand
TATATATATATATATATATATATACACACACACATATACAGTGGCATATTTCATATATACACAAATATATATGTGCACACACACACATATATATGCTGTGAGGGGATTGCTATGTGGGCCATGCCATGAAGGCCAAGCTGATGGAGGTTGCCATGTGAACAATGCCATGAGGGCCATGCCATGAGGGGATTTGCCACGAAGGGGATGCCGTGAGGGCCAAGCCATGATAGAGTTGCCATAACGGGGTTGCCGTGAGGGTCAAGCCGTGATAGGGATGCCATAAGGGGGATGCCGTGAGGGCCAAGCTGTGATGGAATTTGTCATGAGGGGCATGCCGTGAGGGGACAAGCCATGAGAGGACTGTCCTGAAGGGATGCCGTGAGAGCGGTGCCATGAGGGCCACGCCATGATATGGGTGCCACGAGCGGGATGCCGCGAGGGCCAAGCCATGAGCACAGTGCCCATCCTGAAGGGGATGCCCTGAGAGCGGGGCCCTCAGGGCTGCCCCGCCATGTTGCGGCGCGGGCACGGGCGCACATGGCCCCGGGCCGCCCCTCCGCGCCCCCAGCCCGGCCCGGGCAGWGCGGGGAGCACCGGCAGCCACAGACCCCGACCGAGCCGCGATCCCTGCGCCGTTCCAGCGCGGCTGGGTGACTTACTGTGCTCCAGGGGGAATTCGGGAGCGGGAAGGATCCTCCGCCAGGCCGGGAACTACAGCACCCAGAGAGCACCGCGGCACCGGCGGGAGGAGGGACGGGAGAGTGTCAGCAACGTCGCGACTTGGGCGCCCTTTGGCACAGAAATTGGTCAAGTGTAGGTCTGTGAGGCGGGTGGGGAAGGGGGGAGAGGCGGCCGGAAGACCACCGCGATGTGTAGGTTGGTTTTATTTTATCCACCAGTTGCATTAGGGGCTGGGGGTGGCGGTCTGTTAGGGCTGTGCAAAGGTGGATTTTGTCTCTGTATTCCTTGAAATACCACATAGGAGCAACTCCTTAGTTTGTCCCACATTTGAACTTTCTGCTTCATGAAACCAAGGAATAYTGGGCAATATTTAGTCCAATTTAGCATTACAGTTGTGCTACAATATTGTTAATAAAACTAGATTTGATCCACAGTTTAACTCTCCAAGACCTATAATGTGAAAACATCACTGTTCTTCATAAAATACGTTTGGAAATAATATTTAATGATTTTTTCACATTTAAGCACATCCCAGACTTTTGCTTTAAAAAGGAACAGTTACATGAATAAATGTTCTAAGTAATATTGGCGCTTGCGGCAGAACTATTAATGAAGTCCCACAGTGCTACTAACTGAACAGTATCAGCAACAATAACTGATCTTGACAAGATGAAAGTAAATATTTGATTAATCTGAAAACCACCTGACACTGAAACTGAAAAAAAAGAGTTTAAATAAAGGGAGTTTATTAAACAAGCAGAGGTAGGGAGAGSAAGAACAGTTATTTTTCTGTGGGGCTGTGGATTCTCATGTGTATGAATYGGGACTTTTTGTAATTATCACATTAGTTCTGTTTGTAAGGAGCCAGAGAGATACATGCACCACACACTAAAGTCCTTCTCTGTTTTTTTTTTTTTTGGGCACCTTTCTTATGTTTTTCCTTGCAGAGGCGGACATGCCTGGTTGAGTTTGCGGAATCAGCGGAATTTGAATATGTCTGAAATTGTTCAAGTCAAACACTTTCAGTCTTTACTTTGATACCAAAAATTACATAGTTTTCTACTAGTAAATTTAAAATATATTCGTGTGAACATGGCATGATCAGGCAAAAGGATTTCTTAACTGTAATTACTTTCTATTTTAAATGCAATAACTCAAGTATGACATAAAAGTAAGCAAATTGATCCAAGTCTCTGACCCACATTTTCTCCAAAGTCAATATTAAGGCAGATCGGCAGGACATAGTGAAGAATGATGCTGCTTTTAAGGAGTCTTGCGAGTGATTATTAAACAATATTGAAGCTGAAAAATTTTAGCCGGCAGCAATTGAGCAGTTATACTTGGGTTTTCACGGAATSACAGGATGGCTTGGGTTGGAAAGGACCTTAAAGACCATTTAGTGATTACCTTTGAGARGGGTGCCACTCACCAGATCATGTTTAGAGGTATTTTAAATTTATTTCAGGTCAACTAACTCCCGTAAATTTCTACTACAGAAACTGTGCGTGGGAAGTCTTCCAGCTGTAGGATAATTCGGTTTTACAGACTATTTGTACACCCCTATAATTAAAAATTATTTCAGAGCAGCACTGGGGGGGTCCCCAGGGCGGCTGTATTCTGGACAAACTCATTTCGGTGCATTCCAGCATCGCCAGAAAAGCTCCGGCTTTCCAGGCGGGCAAAAGGCACACTTTATTTATCCACCTCCCTTTGGATTTCCCCCTTTGTTCCTTTAATTTTCGCGGCCCCGCCGCCAGCCCCCGGAGCACATGTGCGTGTCACCGCCGGGCCGAGGGGGAGGGAGGGAGCGCGGGCGGGCGCCTCTCGCATGGAGCCGGGGCTGAGGGCCCCGTGGTGATGCAGCAGCCGCAGCAGCACCGCCCGTGTGCGGGCAGGGCCCCCTGAGAGCCGCCGCCCGCCCGGACCACACGCGGGGCTCGGCTCCGCTCCATGGGCACCGATGGCATCGCTCCCGCTCGCACCCGCCGGCGCCGAGCCTCAGCCCGCCATGGCCTCCGCCGGGTAAGTAGCGGCCGCCGCGGGGGACGCCAGCGGCTCCGGGGAAGGGTGAGCGGGAGTGCGGGGACACGGGGCTGGCGGTCACGGCCTCCCCGGAGCCTTTTCCTGCGCTCCGCGGGGCCGCGGGGGCTCGGACCTCCGTACGGGGCGCGAGAGGGGCCGCGAACGGCGGCGGTGGGGCGATGTGGCTGTGTGGGGAAGGGGTCTGTGCGAGGCGGCGGTGTGGTCGAGGAGCGCCGGGGACTGGTTTAATGCTTTCACCGGGGCACGGGGACACGCTCGGGGCAGCTTTGCCAGTGGCGGCGGCGGCGGGCACTGAGCACGGGGGGGGGCGGCGGGAGCGCCACAACATGGCGGCGACGGCTGAGGGGACACGAGACCTTCCTCCCCCCCC
>NW_026623855.1:86451-88702 GCF_030028575.1 Malurus melanocephalus | reverse complement strand
CCAATGGCGAGAGGGCTTACAGTGAAGGCAGCCAATCGCGAGGGGGCTTGCAGTGAGGACGTCAGCGCGCGCCCGGGGCCGCGGTGCACTGTGGGATGCTGGAGGCCTCGCGTCGGGGCAGGAAGGAAGGGGGGGGTGTCATGGCGACGAATATCGAGGAGATCCTTCGGTCCTTTGTGGTTAGCAAATTCCGGGAGATCCAGGAGGAGCAGCAGCAGCAGCACGGAGGGTAACGAGGCGGTGGGGAGCGGCGGGGAAGGGCGCGGGGCGGAGAGAGACGGGACGCGGCCTGAGGGTCGTGTCGGCGGCAACATGGCGGGGCCGGAGGGGTCGCGGCCGTGCGGACGCCCTGAGGAAGACACGGTGCCGGGGGCGAGAGAGGACGATGGGGGGACGCGTCCCCCTGCTATGCCCCGGTTTCGGTGCTGCTGTCGCGTCGGGGCGGGCGCCTATATGGTTTGTCGGATTTACGGCCAAATTTGCCGGATCTCTGTCGTAAGACAAGAGAAACCTGGGAAAAGCTGGAGGAGAGCGAGTTGTGGATGTTTACTTTGTGGAGGGAACCCCTACAAGGTCCTACGAGCACGGGGGATGTGGCACATTCCAGAATGTGTTTTTTTCTTCCTTGCGCTTCAGCTTCAGCAGTTACAGAGTGTCCGAGCTGAATTAGTRAAAATTAATCCAAAGGTAGATGTTTCCCTCAGAGCACGGCTTCCGCAGGAGGCTGGARTATTGGTCTAAAGGGCTGGATTTAATATATGTGTGTGTATGTCAAAAAAATGTTCAAAAAAGGCTCAAAATCGCATGCATTAAGTTGATTTTTATTTTTGGTTAGTGCAAAGGTGGAAGGCCAGCCAAATGGTGACACGATCCCAGCTGAGCAAGCTGGGCCTTCTGAAGCCTCTGGAGCTGCTGGGAGTTGTCAAAGTGATCAGATAGTGCAGAAAATAGAGGAAGTGCTCTCCGGAGCCCTCGGGACAGAGCTGCAGTGCAACCCAGGTAATAAACTCCCTCTGGCAAATCTGTTCTTGGTAAGAAGKTTGTGCCTGTGCCTAAAACTGAATCCGTTTTATGGAGATAAAAACTTCTGGAATCTGCTTCTCTGCCAAGTTGTGTGTTCGTTGTGAACTGGTTAGATATTTTTTCTGCTGTGATTTTACTTGCAGAGATGGACAGAGAAATACATAATTTAAAAWTTGAGTTGGTTGTTATATGAAAGCGTGGCTTATTGTGGTGAAAAGTTGTTTTTTGTTTTTTTCTTKTTAATGCTAAAACAGATAAATCATATATGTACATATATACGTATGTATAAATTGTGCTTTATTTCGTATATAGCTACTTCAGGGTCACTGAACAGTTCTTAGTACTGAAACTGGTAATGATTAGAAGCAGTTTCTGCTTTGGGTTCGTTTTCAAGATTATTTCTAAAAAAAACTTATTAGAATTCAGATCTGTGATGAAGTGTCCTGTCAAAAGATGATTTGCTGTTTTAAAAATAACTTAGTTTTAAAGTGTAGGTACTGACATTGCAGCCTTGCCAAGGTTAAGGAATTTTGATGTGTCARTCTCAGAATTTGAATAAATGACTAGATTTTTTTATACCAAAAAGTCACATCTGAGTGTCCCCTCTCATGGGACTGGTCCTTGCTGTAAAATGTCTGGGTCTGGAGGGTTGGTGAAGTGATGAAAGCTGTAATTACCACATTTTTGAGAGTTGAGGTACAGGTGACTGCAGTATGCTGGGTGAGTACAGTTCCAGAGGCAGTACAGAAAATTGTTAATTTCAGAGATTCAGTTTGAAGGAGTTAGGGATTGCTTTGGATTTTATTGCTCAGTGGTTTGTGTAACTCGAGCATTTTCAGGTTTTTAATTTGTGCTGTATGAGCAGCACTTTAGGCTGACTTGGCAGGGTTTKGGTGGGTTTTTGGTTGGTTGGTGGGGTTTTTATTTGTGTTTTAGTTTGTTTAGTTTGGTGGTGTGATTTTTACTTTTGTTTGTTTAATTTTTGTTTTGTACTTTTCTGGGTGACTGGGGCAAGGTCGCATTGTAATATATAAGTGAGACCTGTTACCTTGGAAGTGTAAAACTTACCTGTGGCAAACATTTCCACTGTCCATATCTGAAAAGGAATTGGACAAGAGAGATTATCTGATTATCTGAATGATATTAATTATCTTTGTAGGAAAGTTTATTTCATTGAATCACAGAATATGCTTTGAGTTGTAAGTGACCCACTGGGATCATCCAGCTC
>NW_026623855.1:59340-86046 GCF_030028575.1 Malurus melanocephalus | reverse complement strand
GAACTGATCAAGTGACCTCATGTTACTGCTGCAGACAGTTTACCGTTTTCATGTCCCTCCCTTGGACTCTTTAAGAGTTTCAGCTCTTTCTCAATCTGTGGTACCCAGACTTGCCCCTGGGACTGGAGGTGAGGCTGCCCCGGGAAGACGCTGGGCCTGGTGCCCCCCTGCCGCCCCCAGGACAGGCTCTCCCTCCTGGCTTCCAGGGCACTGCTGACTTAGGCCCACCTGGCAATGGACCAGGACCCTGGGGCCCTTCCCACAGCTGCTCTCCATCTGCACAGCCAGAGTTACCCATCCCAGGTGTGGAATCTGACATTTTCTTGTTAAACTCTGTAGTTGGCAATTGCCCAGTTCTCTGATTTGTCCAGGTCTCTCTGCAAGGCCTCTCTGCCCTCGAGGGAGTCGACAGCTCCTCCCAGTTTAGTGTCCTCAGCAGACTAATTAGCCCTTTGAGTCCTGTGTCCAGGTTGTTAAGAARTTGAAATGAGCTTGGCCAAGAATGGAGCCCTGCAAAACCCCACTAGTGACTGGTGTCAGCCCAATGTCACCCCAGTCACTGTCACCCTTTGTGCTCAGCCTGTGGGCCAGTTGCTCACCCACTGAGTAACACAGTTTTCCAGCTGTGGGCTGCACATTTTGTCCATAAATTTGACTCAGTTTCCCTCTTCTTAATGCATTCACAGCAATGTTGGTCCAAAACCTATTTTTAAGTTACTTATTCCTAGATASTTGTTATGGAATCCTAAGTCACATTAATTTAATAGTATTGCTATTACCAACAGAGTCTGCAAGATTTTGCAGTGTTCACTGGAACATAGAGAGCTTTGGGATCACAGATTCTAATTGGAGGGTCTGTATTGCTGCCCTGGCCTGTATAAGTAGATCAATGAAAGAAACATGCAAGCAGATTCCAATGTACAGCTCATATTTCACAGAAATCCAAGCAAGTTGCCTTTAAAGAAGTGCCTTTCTCCTGAAAAYGTTGGCACTAGGTCTCCAGAAGGGCAAGAACCTAACAAAAGTTAAGTCCAGAGGGTAGTGAGGTACAGAATTAAAAGGTTGTGATGGAAAACTCAATCTCCCTCTTTCCCTTYCCCATCAGTGACTTGCTTTTCCCCACAGTCACCTGAATTTGTTCCTTTTCTGTTGGAAGCAAATGCTGTAACGGGAGCGTGCAGCTTTGCTGTGCCTCATGGCAGCTACACTCCTGTCCCAGCAGCTGTTCCAGCCTGCAGTGCCTTAAAGTGGGCTTGGGATTTGGGRCATAGATGCTGTTTGCCCAAATTTGGACCTCAGGAAGTAACTTGGTCAGAAAATRCAGAGAGAATTTCTAATGCAGCAGCAGCACTGGGCTGGCTTGAAGGTTACATCACAGCAGGGGGGAGTGGCTGGTTAGGTGTTGTAGCATGAATCCCCACTTAGATAATTTGTTTGGAAAATGGGAATTCTTGTTTAGCTTCCACATGCAGCTTTTGGGGGTTTGAAAGCRCATCTCCACCCTCCTATTAGAATGCACTGCCCCCCCGGAGTGGCCATGGAAGGACATCCAACCCCTCTGCCATGCTCAAGGTGAGACCCCACCTGCAGAGCTGCTCCAGCCCTGGGGCCCAGCACAGGAAGGACATGGAGCTGCTGGAGAGAGCCRAGAGGAGGCAGCAGGATGGTCAGAGGGATGGAGCAGCTGTGCTGGGAGGAAAGGCTRGGAGAGCYGGGATTGTTCAGCTTTGGGCTGAGCTYATTGTGGCCTTGCAGGGCCTGARGGAGCCCACAGGAACCATGGAGAGAGACAATTTCCAAGGRYTGGGGGGACACGACAAAAAAGGAGTRCCATAGAATGGTTTGGGTTGGAAGGGGACCTTGTAGATCATCTTCTTGTTCCAACCTCCCTGACATAGGCAGATACACCTTCTGTTATCCCAGATTGCTCCAAGCCCTGTCAAGCCTGGCCCTCAACACTTGCAAGGCTGGGACAGCTTTCCTGGCCAGCCTGTGCCAGGGCCTCCCCACCCTCACAGAAATTTTTCCYGATATCTGATCTAAACGTACTCTCCCTTATTTTGAACCCACTTACCCTTGTTGTGTCACTCCAAGCTCTTGTAAACAGTCTTCCGCCATTTTTACTGTACTTCCTGGTAGTAGAAAGCCACAGTTAGGTCACCTGAAGTCTTTCCAGCCTTTCCTCCCAGTAGAGCTGCTCAGAGATGATCCCTCTGACCATCCTGCTACCTCCTCTGGGCTCTCTCCAGCAGCTCCACGTCCTTCCTGTGCTGGGCCCCAGGGCTGGAGCAGCTCTGCAGGTGGGGTCTCACCTGAGCAATGGGGCACAGGGGCACAATCCCAATCCCTTCCCTGCTGCCCATGCTGGGCTCAGTCCCAGGCCCAGGGGATTCTGGGCTGGGGCAAGACCAGCTCTTCCAGGGCTGCTCCTTCTGCTCATCCCCAGCCTGGATTGATCCCATGAACTACCCTGGCTCAAGTGCAGCACTTGGCTTTGTTAAACCTCATGAGKTTCCCATGGTGCACTTCTTGAGCTTGTCCAGGTCCCTCCAGAGGGCCCCATCCCTCAGAAGTTTAACYKGCACCCTCAGCTTGGTGTCACCTGCAAAGCTGCTGAGGGTGCTCTTGATCCTTTGGTCATTAATGAAGATATTAAGTAACACTGTTTCATTAATGAAGTTAAGTGACACTGGTCCCAGTAGGGACCCCTGAGGGATGCCAGTGGTCATTGATGTGCATCAGGACACTGAGTTTTTGATCACTATGCTCCAGATCATCCAAACAGCTGCTAATGCACTTAACAGTGCACCTGCCAAATTCTTCAGTCTGGAGAGAAGGATGTTCTTGGGACACTGTGTCAAATACATTACAGAAGTCCAGATAAATGCCATCTGTAGCTCTTCCCTTACCCACTGATGTAGTCACTCCACCACAGAATGTCACTACATTGGTCAGACTGGATTTTCCCTGCRTGAAGCCATGCTGGTTGTCAYAAATCAGTTCCCTRTCCTCCATGTGCCTTAGCAGAGCTTCTAGGAGGGTTGTTCCATCATCTTCCCAGCACAGAGAGGAGGTTGATAGGGTGGTAATTTCCAAAATCGTCCTTTCTTTTCTTCTTCAAGGGAATGGCTTCTCACTGCCAGAGGGCAGGGTTAGATCAGATATTAGGAGATTATTCCGTGGGAGGGTGGGCAGGCCMTGGCACAGGGTGCCCTGAGAAGCTGTGGCTGCCCCTGATTCCTTTGAGTGCCCAAGGCCAGGCTGGACATTRGGGCTGGGAGCAGCCTGGGACAGTGGGAGGTGTCMCTGCCATGGCAGGGGTGGCACTGGATGATCCTTAATGTCCCTCCCGACCCAAACCATTCCATCACTATAATACTGCTTGGAAAGAGCTGTGTTCCCTTTGAACCTGTGTTGCTGACCAAGTAGATTTGGGTTAATTTTTTAAAGAAGTGTTGTTTTATCACTTAAAGTGRCTCCTGAGAGGAAGAAAAGAGAGCTGGTAGTGTGTGCTGTGTGCGGTAGCTCAGTGAATCAGGCATAGTTTGCAAATTTAATAGTTTTGTACTTCTCTCCATGTACTTCACAACTACTCTGGAAGGATTATTTAAAATGCAGTCTTAAAAATGTTTACAAGGTAAATGTCATTTTTTCTAGATGTAGACAAAAATGCTGTGAAAAATAGTACTCCATCTACAAAGAGGAGCTCTACTGGTGAAGATGAAATTCCTAGAAAAAAAGCAAAGAAAAACAAGAAGCACAAAAGCAAGAAGAAGAAGAAAAAGAAGAAGAAAAGGAAGAAAGAGAAAAAGCATAAAAAGCAACCAAAGGAATCCAAGTTGAGTGCACATCCTGGAGAACCTGCAGATGTGCAGCCAGCTCCTCACTTGATGCCGGAGCAGTCCAGCTCCCAATTGAATGTACAGCATGGAGTGTTTGCAGATGCAAACTTGGCTGGCCACGTGCAGCCGGAACTGTGCTCAAAACCAACTGAGGGGCTTGATAACCAAGCTTTAGGACTTGTTTCTCATTCAATGACTGATTCTCAGCAACCTGCAGAAAGTCTTGGAAGTGTGGAGGGAACTTTATGTGCAACAAATTCCCCATTTAATTTAGAAAGTATCCAGTCTAATATCCCAGAAAATACTAGTATAGCTCAAACTAGAATTTGCACTAGCGAAGAACAAACTCAGTCCCATGAAAATATTTATCCTGTAGCTATTAATGCCAGTGTTGTTGATACTGGAAATTATACTTGGTCCAGCATCCCATCTGGAATTGTGAGTAAATCAGAGATTCAGAAAGATTCAGTAGAAGCATTAAGAGATTCAGATGTTACTCTGAAATCTCCAAGCATTGGGGAAGTAAAAACTTCGCATGCAGCTCTCGAGCCTGAGACCATGGAGGTGATGACTTATTCAGAAGCATCTGTGCAATCAGTGTCTCAGAGGGCAGCACAGGCGTTCGAAACGGCATCAGCATCCGTGTCTTTGGCAAGTGGTGTGACAGCAATTCCATCATCTGCAAATTGGGCACATCCAAGTGCTGTGACTGTAGCTCACACCACTGTGGCTGGGCAAGAAGTGAAAATTCCAGAAACAACTGAAAAATCTCTGCATATGGGAAATGTGAGAAGTGTCGAGAGATCTTTGGAGCTGGGGGGTGTGAGCAGAACTTTGGAGACTACCCTGCCACCCTCAGTTATATCTGGGAATATGAACACGGYTCAGGGCAGCCCCATGGAGGGTTCCAGTGTCCTGAAAGCTGCTGTACCTTTGCAACATCCTTTGACAATGTCTGCAGCCACCCCYGTGACCCACGTGGAAATAAAAAGTGCCAAAACACCCCCGGGACCAGGAGCTRTTGCAAAAATGATGGATATCGAACCAGGTATGGGAAATGTGAAAGCTTTGGAAACCACCGCGGAACCTGTGGGTGTTGCAGCAAAAGATGTCAGAGCTGCTCATGAAAGTCTTCAAGGCAAAAATGTGGAAGKTATCACAGGCCCTGCAACAGCTCTGGGTGCATCAGGAATGTTCCT
Source organism: Malurus melanocephalus (assembly GCF_030028575.1). Classification (NCBI taxonomy): domain Eukaryota; kingdom Metazoa; phylum Chordata; class Aves; order Passeriformes; family Maluridae; genus Malurus; species Malurus melanocephalus. The sequence continues at coordinate 81,005 of NW_026623855.1, read as the reverse complement.
GCAACACAGAGTCTTGACAGAAACTAGTGTGAGCAGAAGCCAGGGATCTGCACTTCCAGCAGGATTGACTGGTGTGAATGTGGTTGCAGAGGCAAAAGGTTTAAGAGCAACTTCAGAACCCGCAGCAGTTGTACAGACCTTCATTCCCCGAACAGTTCCAGAAGTCCAGATGGCAGAGGGTTTTAGAAGTCCACAAGCAAAAGATTCAGAAGGTACTTCATTGCTGAGAGAATCGAGACCTGAGGGTGAATCAAATGTGAGAGATTTGGCCCCTGCCCTGTCTTTGCAGATGGAAAACACACAAGGTCCAGGAGGAGTCCTGAGACCAGTGGCTGTGGTGGAAGCAAAAACATTTACAACAGCTTCAATGTCCTTACAAGTGCAAGATGTGAAAGCTTCAGAAGAAGCTGTGCATTGTGGGGATGCTGCAAGTCCAGGACTTCATGCCTTAGAAAGGACTCCTGAACCTGTGGTTGTGCACGAAAGCGTGGAACCAATTAGAGAGGCCAAGGCATCAGCAGGAGTGATGTCATGGCAAACCACAGCAGAGAGGGAGCCTCTCCATGCAAACCAAACAGAGAGTTCCATCATTTCACAGTCACAGGTCATGACACAAACGAGAACCTCACAAACTGAGGTTCTGAGGGAGAGAAAAGATTYGGAACTCACTCCAGAACTAGAAATGAGGAGCAGAGACACAATCCTAGAACCTGTGCAAACTTCAGAAGCCAGTTCAAAATCTGTTCAGGAACAAGTAGGTCATTCAGCAGCAGTATTGGAGTCTTTGCCCAGAGTGGAAGAAAACAATATGGCTTTGGGGATACCAACAGAACTGATAGATATGCAAACTCAGGGATCTGCCATAGAACATGGAATTGCAGCAAAGAGGACCAGCACACAAAGAAATGAGCCCTCAGAAATGGAGAAAGCAAAATATGTGGAGCCAGCATCAGATGCTGGAGGAATAAGTTGGTTGGAGAGCATCCAGGAGTCTTCAACAGTAGAGGTGAAAGRTTCTGGAACAGGTAAAGAGCATGCCATGGATGATGCTTCAGCAGCTGTTCCAGAATACTTGCAGTCTGAAAAGCAAGAAGAGCTTCGAGSAGTTCTCGAGGCAAAATCTACTGCAGAATGGAAGAGTTCAGAAGAGGCTCCAGAAATCTTGGTTGCCTCTGAAGCAGTTCCAAAACCAGAGGATATGAAAGGCCTGGAAACAACACAGGAGCATAAAATGTCAGATGAGGTACAATATGTAGAAGGAGAGCAGAGTCAACAGGTGGAGGATATGCTGATTGAGAAGGAGGATGTGGAGCAGACTCAAACATCTGAGCCTTTAGTAGCAGAAACAGCTTTTAGTTCTTCACATGCAGCAGAAGGAAAAGATTCAGCAGGGACTCCTGTGGCAGAAAAAGAAGGTTTGGAAACAGCTTCTCAGACTGATGCAGAGCTGAAAGATGCAGAAGCAGCTGTACAGTTGGAGGCAGAGATAAAAGATTTGGAAGCAGCTGTGGCACCTGAGACTGATGCAGAAGCAGGTCCAGAAGCTATAGAGGAAGGCCAGTTGGAAGACACTCCAGAGGCTGAGGATGTCAAAGAAGCAACTCCAGAAGAGGACTCAGAGAAAAGAGATTCAGAAACCTCTGATGTGCAACCTGATGTGGCAGCACGGATGAAGGAGACTCTCATGAGGCTTGAGAATGTTATTGAAAAAAGCAGCCATAGAACCAGTGAGAAAAAACATGATTCAAAGAAACAGAAAAGGAGCCGTTCCAAGTCTCAGTCCAGGTCTAGGAAGCGGAAGAAAAAATCAAGGTCGCGTTCTACTTCCAGGCGTTTGACCTCTAAAAGAGCACGTTCTAGGAGCAGAAACTATTCTGTTTCCAGAAAAAAGCATTCCAAATCTAGGTCCCGGTCTGTGGAGAAGAGAGAGAGAAGAGTGTCTTCCCGGCGGTCCAGGCGCAGACGTTCCAGGTCATCTGACCATTACAGGTCTAAATCCAGATCAGCAGAAAAGAGATTGTCTTCTGGGAGGTCCAGACGGAGACGCTCCAGGTCATCTGACCACTACAGGTCTAAATCCAGGTCAGTGGAGAAGCGATTGTCCTCCCGAAGGTCTGGACGCAGACGTTCCAGGTCGTCTGACCGCTACAGATCCAAGTCCAGGTCACTGGAGAAGCGAYTGTCCTCCCGAAGGTCCGGGCGCAGACGTTCCAGGTCTTCTGACCGCTACAGGTCTAAGTCACGGTCAGTGGAGAAGCGATTGTCCTCCCGAAGGTCTGGACGCAGACGTTCCAGGTCTTCTGACCGCTACAGGTCTAAATCCAGGTCACTGGAGAAGCGATTGTCATCCCGAAGATCCGGGCGCAGACGTTCCAGATCGTCTGACCGCTACAGATCCAAGTCCAGGTCACTGGAGAAGCGACTGTCCTCCCGAAGGTCTGGGCGCAGACGTTCCAGGTCTTCTGACCGCTACAGGTCTAAGTCACGGTCAGTGGAAAAGAGGTTGTCCTCCTGGCGATCTCGCCGCCGACATTCCAGGTCTTCTGATCGTTCAAGATCTAGATCCAGATCTTCAGAAAAGGGAGGTGGCAAAGAATACTCCTGGAGGTTCAGAAATCGGTCTGGTTCCTCTGATCGTTCAAAATCCAGGTCAAGATCTGTTGAGAAAAGAGGTCGCAAGGCATCTGTACGGAGGTCCAAACGTCAGCGCTCAAAGTCCTCAGATCGTTGCAAGTCTCTGTCCCGGTCAGTAGAGAAAAGAGATCGAAAGCAATCATCGCGCAAGTCTAAACGTCAGCGCTCCAAGTCCTCTGACAAGTCTAGGTCCAAATCAGTGGAAAAAAAGAAGGAATCCTCACGAAAATCAAAGCGTCGCCGCTCAAAATCTTCTGAACGTTACAAGTCTAGGTCTAAATCTGTCGAAAAAAAGCGCAAGGAGTCTTCAAAAAAATCCAAAAGGAAACGTTCCAAGTCCTCTGACAGTGTTAAGTCAAGGTCCAAATCTGTAGACAAAAAAGATAAGTTATCGTCAGCAAAGTCCAGCAACAAGCATGTGGAGTCTTCTGAACTTCAGGAGTCAGCCAAAGGTCTTGATGAAGTTGTTCCTGAATCTTCTGTTGGAAGTGAAGGTAAATCCTCTAATGGTCCCACATCAGTAGCTTTGTCTGATGAAGGAGTAAACGGCCCAGTGCTGCCACCATCATTTGGAAGTTCCAAAACTTCAGGGAGTCTTGAGAAAAGCTCATCTGCTGATAAAACAGCAGATCTGCAGCATTCTGCCACATCTGAATTTAATACCTCCAAAACTGCAGATGACCAGGAAATGAGATCCACATCTGTGGAAAAAATGCAGGATTCAGAGCTGTCTATGACATCTGAAAATGGRTCAACTGAAAAAACAGCAGCTCTGGAGTCTTCACTGCTACATGAACTTCCATACTCCACATCCAAGTCAAGATCCTCATCTGTTGAAAAAAGGGGAGATCTACAAACTTCTTCAGTAGCAGAGTTCCATCGCTCTGGATCCCGTGAAGATGAGTCCAGAACTGTGCCTCTCAGAGAAGTAGAAGGTCCCGAGCTTCCTCCATCACTTAAAAGAGACATGCAGTCATCTTCTCTGGTGTCTGAAGGTGGGCTCTCTAACTTGTCTGGTGGTCATGAATCACGAGATACTCCTGGTGAACACACACAGCTTCCCCAGGTTCTGCAGGTACCTGAGCATCGGTCTTCTCAGCTGGCTGACAGCCCTGGAGCTGTGGAAACTCAGAGGCCTTTCCTGCCGCCTGAAATGATCCGCCCCGTCATTCCTGATGGCTGTGAGTCAGGCCAGATGCAGGAGCCTTTAGCTTCTGACTTCATGTCTCCTGATGGACATGGATCAGGATCCAGCTGTGCTACACCAATAGAGGAGCTTCCATTGTCTGGAGGCGAGTCCTTTAAGTCACCGCATGGAAATGAACAAAGATTTTTGTCTGTTGAAAAAGTCAAGGCTCCAGATGTTTCCCTCACATCAGTGTGTGGTTCTGTTGAGGTGTCTGCAGACCTTGTTTCAGTGTCTTCTTTTGAAGTTCATGAGTCCAGATCATCTGTTGAAAAAGGTTTAGACGGTCCAACACTTCCACAGGTCGTTGAGATTGACTGTTCCAGATCTTCAGAAATTCATGAGTCGAGGTACCTGACTGGTAAAATAGACGGTGCAGGATCATTGGTGATGTCTAAAAGTGGGATTCCCATATGCCACGATGGCCACAAAGCAAAATACAATTCCTTTGAGCAAACAGAGAGTGCAGAACTGTCAATGGCCGCTGAGCTCCAGTGTTCCATCTTTCCTGAAGGCTATAAATTGACACCTGCTGCAGTTGAAACAGTGGAGATCCAGAAGGCTCCCCTCTCACTGGAAAGTGGGTTCTCCGTGTCTGCTGATGGTTGTGAATCAGTGGGTGCACCTGAAAAACCGCAGCCCTCAGGGACTGCTCTGACCTCAGAAGATGGGRTTGTGCTGTTGCCCGACAGTCATGAAATGAGACCCATCCCTGCTGAAAAAGTAGAGATGCTGAATTCATCAGAACTGAAACACCGTGCTTCCCCTGATGGCTACAAACTGAGATCTGCCTACAGTGAAGAAATACAGGTGCACGAGCCCTCTGGGATACTGGARAGCAGGTGTTCTGTTGCCTCTGATGGTCATGAATTGGCATCCACCCATTTTAAAAGAGCTGAGGAGCCTTCACAAGTGTCAGAAAATGAGTACACAATCAGACTTGATGGCCCGGAGTTGACATCAACCCCTGCTAAAAAAGCAGAGTTGCAGAAGCTTTATCAGATGTCTGAAGAAAGAGGTCTGGAGTCCATCGAGAGCCAGGACCTGCGATCACTCTCTGCTGAAAACACCCAGGTGCAACAGCCTGCTCTGGTGTCTGAAAATGAATGTGCTGTGTCCTGGGTGGGCCAGGAGTTGAGGTCTCCTGAGAAGGCAGAGATGCAGGAGGCTGTGGTTCCTGACAGTGCTGTGTCTCCTAAAGATCACAGATTGCAGCCATTGGTGGCTGGACAACCAGAGGTGCGGGAGTGTTCTCTGCTGCCTGAAAATGAATATGGTGTATCACCTGGGGKCCAGGAAGTGACAGCCAGCCCTGCTGAGAAGGAGGCGCAGGAGCTTTCTCTGACACCTGGCAGTGAATATTCCATCTTCCGTCAGGGTCGTGTACTGCAGTCTGGCCTYGCTGAAAGCACAGCAGTTCAGGAGCCAGTGCTGGTCCCAGACAGTCAATACACTGCATCTCCCAAGGGGCAGGATTACATTGAAAAAACAGAGGTGCAGGAGAGTACTTTGCTGTCTGAAAATGAGTACGAGGTGTCACCCGAAAGGCGTCATCTGAGATCGAGTCCTGTTGAAAAAGAATTGGAGGAGCCTTCTGAAGCCTCTGAAAGTGAAAGTTCAATATCCACCGATAGCCAGGAGTTGCAGTCTGCYGTTCCTGGAAAAACAGAGGTGCAGGAGTTGTCCTTGTCGGAAGGTGAATGTCCCATGACTCCTGAAGCTCAGGAACCRCAGTCCAGCCCTGCTGGAAGAGTACTGTCCCAGGAACCTTCTCTGTCACCCGAAGAGTACGAGTTGAGATTGGCACGTGCAGAGAAAACAGAGGGTGTGGATTCTGCTTTGACAGCTGAACGGGACCATCTCTTCTTCGAGAGCCAGGAGGTGAGTTTCACCTCTCTTCAGAAAGCAGATGTACCAGAGCATTCTCCAACACCTGAAAATGAACATGGAGCATCCCATGATGGGCAGGAGTTGAGATTCACCACCGATGGAAAAGTAGATGGTCTTGAACCTGAGACACTGAATGATAGAGCCTCCATGTCCCCTGATGACAGTGACTTGAAATCCATCCCTGTTGAAAAAATAGATCATGCAATGCCTTCTTTAATGCCTGAAGGTGGGTGCTCGGTGTCTCCTGACAGCTACAGTGTGAGATCGGGCCCTGGTGAAGAAACGGGGGATCTGGAGCCCTCTTTGAGATCTGAGCGCAGATACTCCACATCCTCCTATCAGGAAGGTCATGAGCTGAAGTCTCCCATGGAGGAAGAGGGTCTGGAGTCCTCTGTGACTTCTGAACATAGACGGTCTGTGTCCCCTGAGGGCCATGACCAGAGATCTACTGTAGATGAAGAAATGGATGATCTAGAGAGGCATTCCACTTCCCCTGATGAGCATGAGTCAAGATCTAGCACTGGTGAAGAAGCAGAGGATCTGGAGCAGCCTCTGACAACAGAACGTAGGTGCTCTGAGTCCTCTGATGAGCGTGAGTCAAGGTCAACCACTGGAGAAGAGGCAGAGGATGCAGAAGCCTCCTTGGCAGCTGAAAGGAGAGACTCGGTATCTTCTGACGACCGTGAGTCGAGGTCTGCTGCTGGGGAAGACGTAGAAGATGAGGAGCCCTCTTTGACAGCTGAACGCAGGCACTCCACATCATCTGATGACCGCGAGTCAAGGTCTACAGCTGATGAAGAAGCAGAGGATTTGACAGCTGAGCAGCGCTCTGTKTCTCCTGATGGTCATGAGTCAAGGTCAACCGTTGGCGAGGAAGCGGAGGACCAGGAGCTCTCTTCAACAGCTGAGCGCAGACACTCCACATCTTCAGATGAGCACGAGTCAAGGTCTACTGCTGGGGAAGATGCGGAGGATGTGGAACCCTCCTCGGCAGCCGAACAAAGAGATTCCACCTCATCAGATGAGCAAGAGTCAAGATCTACCGCTGGTGAAGAAGCAGAGGATGTGGAACCCCTGACAGCTGAACACAGACGTTCTGCATCCCCTGATGAGGCTGAATCGAGGTCTACCACTGGTGAAGAAGAAGGAGAAGATGCAGAGCCTTCCTTGACAGCTGAACAAAGAGAGTCCACATCGTCAGAGGAGCATGAGTCAGAGTCTTCCAGTGGTGAAGAGGAAGGAGAGGATGCRGAGCCCTCTTTGGCGGATGAAGATAAGCAGGATTCAGTGCCTCTTGAGCAGACAGAGGAACAGGACTCTTCCTTGGTCCCTGAAAGCAGACGTTCTGAGTCTTCTGAACGTGAAAAATCTAGATCCAAATCTGTCGACAAAGCATCTGACAAAGAGTCTCCACAGAGATCTGTRAGCAGACTCTCAAAGTCTCCTACTCGCCAGAAGAGTCGATCCACATCCGTAGAAAAACCAGCAGAGAAAGAGACCGTGCGGAGGTACAGACGGAGACGCTCCAGGTCCCCGGGCCGCCAGAGGAGCCAGTCCACATCTGTTGAAAAAACAGCAGACAAGGAGCCCTCGCGGAGGTCCAGGCGGAGGCGCTCCAGGTCTGCCGCTCGCCAGAGGAGTCAGTCCAAGTCTGTGGAGAAAACAGCAGACAAAGATTCATCACGCAGGTCGAGAAGCCGACGCTCCAGGTCCTCCCAGCGCAGAACCAAGAGATATGATACAGACTCGCGCTCCAGACGGAATCGCTCCAGGTCAGCAACACGGAGAAGAGCATCCAGATCTCGGTCCAGCTCGCTGTCACGTTCCAGGCACAGGAGGAGGAGCAGGTCAAGGTCGGCGTCACGAAGGCGGCGTTCCTTGTCAAGAGACAGGCGCAAGAGATCTCAGAGAAACAGATCACGGTCTACTGAYAGGAGAAGGAGACGATCTGATTCGAGAGACCGCAGGATATCGCTCCGATTGCGGAGCAGGAGTCGGACCCCTCTGCGCCAGAGGCGGTCACGGTCAAGGGGAAGGAGGCGGAGCTCCAGCAGGTCCCCGATCCGATTGCGGCGCTCGCGGTCCTCGGGGAGAAGGCGTTACAGCAGATCCCCCGACCGGCGCAGGTCCAGGTCCTCAGAATTCTCCAGCAGATCACCCAAACGTCTTACAGACCTGGGTAAGTGAGTGCTTTATTTTTAGTAGTTCCATGTTAGGTGATAGTGGGTGGATTTGCAGTGTCTGATTTTAGCTCTGAAACATTCATAAGGAGTTTCTTGTAAGTCACTCTGTGCATTAGTTTTAGGCAGTAACTTCCAGTAGGAACTTTTATGTTGGAGCAGAATCAAAGCAGAACATTTGAATGAAAGTGTCTTTAGAGCCAGTTTTAACCTTGGTTCTATAGAGCACTTCTACAGAGGTAGCGTGTTGCAGCCWTGAGGAACACTCTGTGTGGCAATAGTAAAGGCCAAGTACTTGAAAGTCAGACAGTTTCTACTTTTCTGAGGATAAAAGACATTTAGGTGCCAGTTGGAGAGTCCCAAGAGCTGTTGTCAGCTGTTCCCAGGACTCTGTCTTGCCTCTTTCCCATGGCAAGAACTTAGAGAGACTTGTTTCTAAAAAGAAACAGCAGATTGGAAAACAAAACAAAGTCTCCTTGTGAGCTGCATCTGTTCTCTGTGCTTGGAGGAAAAGAGGCTGTGCTATGTCCTTGGTAGTGAGTTAGACAAGGAGAAGGGAGGTTTGAACTGGGAGATGAGCTCTTGYACAGCGTGTGAGGAAACCTCCTGTGGTGGACTTGGAATTCTGAACCTTCCAGTCCTGCCTCAGAGTTACCGCGGAAGCCTTCCAATTAGGAAGTTACTTGCAAACTGGCAGAAGGCTTAATTTATTTTAATTTCCTATTTCTGTCCTAGGGCTGTCCTTTTTCCCCTTGTTAAAGCAGAATACTGTTTTATTAACAGTTTTGCATCTAATTGTATTTTAAGCAAGACACATTTTAGTCAGAGCTTGTTTCTCTGTTTGGTGGTTGTTAAGTAGCTTTTGGGCTACATTTTGGGAGGCTTCCTCCAGATTTCAGAGTGCTTTTCAGAGATAGTTAATGAGAGAACTCTTGAAATTTATGCTGTGTAGGAAGGACTCAATATTGCCAAAACTGGAATGAATTAGTGAAGTAAGAGACATCAGAACGTAAAAATGCTGGGTGCTGTAGGTGGGACTGCTGTGGTCTGGGTTACATTGGTGGTTTCACTTGCCTTCTGCACAGACCAGRCTTAAAGTCTGGAGTAACTCAGTACAATTTTAGCTATTTTCACAGACCATGAAAAATGCACTGTGCAGGTTAGATGTTGTTCAGTTAGAAATGCTTCTTTATTATTAAAACAATCTGTAACAATAATAACTTTCCTTRAAAAAAATGGATCTTTATAGACAAAGCCCAGCTACTTGAAATCGCCAAAGCCAACGCAGCCGCCATGTGTGCGAAGTCTGGCGTGCCCTTACCCCCGAGCCTGATGCCTCTGCTGTCCCAGAAGAAGGATGACAAAGCCAACCAGAAGTCCTCAAGAGACACCCTGAAGGAGCTCACTGAGGTGAGGGAGAGCAGCAGCATCAGACCTGACAATAACCACGCTGGGGGAGGTTGTCACTGTGTGCTTGTGTCACCTGGGAGCTGCCTCATGTTCAGAATCCCAGAATTATCCAGGTTGGAAAAGCCCTCCCAGCCCATGGAGTSCYAGCTGTGCCTGATGCCCACCTTGTCCCCARCCCAGAGGACTCAATGTCACCTCCAGCCTTCCTGGGACACCTCCAGGRATGGGGACTCCAAAGCTCCCTGGGCAGCCCCTGCCAAGGCCTGAACACCCTTTTGTACCCTTATTCTCCGCACAGTTCTTTTGAAGTTATCAAAACTGATACTTCTAATTCCATGAAAACAGATGAAATCCAATTATTTTGCTTTTTCTTACTTTCAGTTTTGATTTTGTTCACATTTTGCACAAATAGGTAGTTCTCCCATGGCCATGATGGTATTGGCTAATATGTGTAGAATATCCAGAGTACATGTGTTGAWGCTGTTAGTAAAAGATTTTCTACCTCCTGGTTTAGCAAAGAAAACCACTTTTTTTGATAGAAATAGTCTTTGTGTACTTGAGTTGAAAATTCAGGTTTACTCAGAGCTGACATTTTTCTGTTTTCTTATTTTTCAGAAATGCAAGAAGATTGCTCAGAGCACTGATGATGTGATAGTGAACAAGCCTCATGTTTCTGATGAAGAGGAGGAAGAACGTCCTTTCTATAACCATCCTTTTAAGCTGAGTGAACCCAAACCTATTTTCTTCAATTTAAGTGTAAGTGGTACTTATATTTTAATGCTTYAAATCCTTATAATTAAATTATTTTAAAATAATGCAAATAATTTTACAGACATTTATGAGGGGTTGATAATCTTGGTGAAATTGGGAGTATTTATCAGTTTAAAGAAACACTCCCAATTCCGTCAAGATTTAATCGGTAATCTTGGTGAAATCGTGTTTTTTTCAATACATCTGGRAATCAAATGCTTTGAAGCTTGGATTAGAATTTTTTTTAAGTTTTGTTTGATTTTGCGGTGGTGGATGGGGTTTTTTGGGTTTTATTTTTGGGGGTGTTTTGTGCCCGTGAAAGTCTGTTCTGATTTTGCAGGGTATAAAGCACTGAAAAAGCTTTAGCATGCTCAGTAAAGATAGAAATAACATTCCTATTTTTGAGTCTAAATACATATACCTTGGAGTATACACAAAACAAGCAGTAATACACATTTACATAAAGTGTAAGGTAGAAATTGATTTAAGTTTTATGTTGTATTGTTAGAAAAGGCTACAATGAAACTCAAGAAACCTTGGAATTCTTCCAAGCTCTGAGGAGGAATGTTCCATGGTGGGGATGGGCTGCTCTGCCCCTTGCCCATGTTTTTGACCTTTTTAGTTTTGCTCTTTCTCTGTCCTAGCCTTAAAACCATTGCTATCCATATTYCTGGGAATTTATCCAATATTATGCATTACTGCCAGCTGTGTTTGCCTCTTGGGAGGGAAGCTGGCAGGGCTTTCTGTAGGTTTTTATACCTTAAAAACACCAAGGAAAACAAGGCCGTCGATATTATCTGCTCGGAGACTCAGGCTGCTGCTGAAAAYAGCAGAAAACTAGAAACCCAGATATTGAGAGCTACTTTCTCTCCACTSATATGGAGCTTTTGATCACTGACAATGTTTTTCTTGCCCAGGATTTTTACCTTGGAGCTTTCTGTACAAAATACCTGTGTGGCAGATAGAGATGGTTCTTGTTATGATGGGGTCAGTTGGAAGAAGRGGGATTTGCTGATTTGGGGATGCTGGAGTTGATTTAAGGGATTTTTCATCTTCTCTTATAGTGCCATTTGTGGGTCACTTGTGTGGTTTTGAGGCTGTGCCAAAATGATAAATTATAAAGGCTTATTGCTCTGTAGTAAGAAGGATGAATGTTCCATAAAAAACAAATCCCAGGTGTTGGCAACAAAACCACCTTGACTCTTGTGTGTTTTCAAGTCTTAATCATTTCTCATTTTATTTCTTTCAGACTCCCAGCATAAAACCAGCACCACCACCCCAACCAAAAAACCAGGTCAGCCTATCCAAGGAATTTCCTGTTTCCTCTGGGTCTCAGCATAGGAAGAAGGAGGCAGACAGTGTGTATGGAGAGTGGGTTCCCGTGGACAAAAACGGCAAAGACGATGGCAAGGATGATGTTTTCCCCAAGCCAGCCATTGAGGTAAGGAAGGCAAGGAAAGCATATAATATAAGAAAACCAAAACCATCACCTGGGCAGTCTGGTACTAAATTGGAGTCTGGGAAAAAGAAAAAAAAAAAGGCACTTAAAAAGGTAGTGCCTAACACTACACTGAGCTGAGGAGCTGTGCTCTGCAAATTGGGGATGCTCATGTGGGCAGTGGTGGCAGCAGCCTGTATCCATCCTGATTCTGGCAACTGGTGACTTCTTGGTCTCAATTTAAACTGTAGCTGAAAGATGAAAAAATTGCCTTGTTCAGTTTTGTGCAGAGGTTAATTAATAATACCTTGAGACTTGCACAGTAATGTATGTAGCATTAATGAAAATTGTCCAACAATCTTAAAAAGTCAGTAGTTGCTAAAACTGTCACTTCCTGTGGATGTATTGATTTTTTTAGCTCTCCACTCACTTTTTCTCCCATGGTTGTTTTGCACGTAGCCTTCCAAAGGAGAATCTCATTGTGTGGAGAATAAACTAAAAAAACCAAAGCAAATGTTTTTCCCCTTGAAATTTCTTCCAAAGAACATTTTGAGGGGGGGGKTTGTAAGTAAGTAAATTAAATATTTAGGAGAGGTGTTCGTTTTTTTTAAGTTAATGTTACCTTGCTGCACCCAAAGCCTTGTTCTCACACCTTCTAAAGCCGGACCACAAAGGCTTCTCATCAGTTTCTGACAAAGCCATCTCGGCACATGGTGCATTTTGTTTCTCAAGACCTTTCTGGTATTGTTCAGTTCACTCCCTGAGGTGCAGAAGGAATTTTCTTCTGGGTCTTTCACAGCACTAAAAGCACAGAGAATATAACTTAACCAGCGTTTTCATGGAATCCCTCAGAATTTGATGGTTGGGCACCCAATTCCTTGTTCCTCAGCACAGGTGGAAGCTGCACTTTGGTCTCTCTTGCTCCACTAAAACACTGAGATGTTTGTGCAGAATGTCATTCGCAGTTTCATTGGAGTAATCTTATTTAATTTAATATAACTTCCTTTCCTTCCTGTTGTGTGTATCTTTATAAAAGCCTGTAATTATGCTGTCTGTTTTTATATTTTGTAAATAAATATTTTTATTTGCCATTACCTTAACTTGGTTTGTGTTAAGGGTGATTTCAGGGGTGTTAGCTCACGGCAGGCTGTACCATCTCCTGGGGTTTGGCAAGTCTTATTTGGGAAGTGCAGGTAGCAGAATTGCTATGTGTTTCTCCAGGGAGTCTGACAGGTAACACAGTGCTTCTCTGCTTCATTCTTTCAACCTTCAGGAGGACTTTGTGGTGGAAATGGCTCCCTTGGAGCAACATGAGGGCGCATCAGCTCCATTGCTGGGGGGAGTAGAGAGCTGGGGCTGCTTGGAGCTTTAGGAAGTTTCACCTGGAATTGACCTCCATTCATTGTTGCTAATTTTGAAATACTGTGACAGTTCTGATGCAAGTGTTGACATTAAACCCCACACAATTGGTTTTATATCTGTGGTTTTATTCACATAATAGTTACAGGCTTAGACTGAAATAACCGTCCTAATACCTTACAGCTTGTTTTAATAAAACCTGATGCCTTGAAGTAGTTGTGTGTGGTGATAGGAGATGGAGGGGAAGGTCTGGAGCTATCTGAAGGCTCAGCATGTCTGTAGCAGCAGAGACCTCTGAGGAAGAAGTGTTTGGAAGTGTAGAGTGGCAGAGCTGGATTATCCAAGGTGAGAGAAGAGAAGCTGTTGGGACCTAAGGATGCAGTGAATACATTCATGGACCTCCAGAGTGAAAAAAAMCCTGCTTTTTATTGTCAGCCACACCACATCCTGCTGGCTTCAGTGTTTGTGGTTTGTGGGGGCAGGCTTGAGAAGGGGGATCAGCCAGGAGAGCTCTGGGGGAGAACAGCCCCTCACTCCAACTATTTGCCTTGACTCGGTAATAACAACAACTTCTCATACTTCAAGCAGAGATTTTTTTTCAAGATCCAAAGCTGTCATCGAGTGTCTTGATATAAAACAGAGCCCTGCTGGTCTCCAAAGTGGTGCCTGGCCATTGGGGAGCTGTTTGGGAATTAACTCTGCAGGGAGTGTTGCTAGGCCCCAGTCCGGTAAAGCACTAATACACCTGTTCGGCATGGCAGTAATCACACTGTGCTTTCATGGACTGCTTCCATGCCTTTGTGTATTGCTGGATTGAAACTTTTGGTGAGTAGAAGAACTTTTATTTATCTCCTGGACCAGTTTACAAAAGAGAAAATTAAATAATTATTTTAAGTGTGTGTGAGAAATTAAAAAACTCAGCCAGTGTGCATTTTAAACAAGCATTTTTACATCTATGCTGTTGCGTGAGGGGATTGTTAGATAATATTTTAATTACTCCTTTTTATGCTCTGTGTAACAAGAAATAAGCGCTGAAGTTGGTCCAAAGACACCTGGGACTTGGGGGATTTTAGCTCTGTCTTGGTTGGTGCCAGATATTCCAGCAGTGTTCTTCCAACAGAAACACCTTTTGTCCTAAGCACCAGCAATCAACCCCACATCTTAAAATCAAATTAGTACAGCACAAAAGCAATTCTTGGTGTTTGATGGCATTGCAGATACTCATCTCTGTCTTTACCTTTCAGTATTTACTAAATTGACCAGTTTCCTGGGTCAGKGGTTTGTGGTTTAACAGTGTTTGTTTTGTCAGCTGAGGCAATTTTAAGTGAGTTTCAGTTTCTCCTGCCARTTCTTCAGTACAGAATGTGTGAGAGGCCGAGGTGGTGAGATACTGACAATAGAAGAGAGAGGGTTTCCATGAAACAAATGAAAATGAAATTCGAATTAACCCATCACTCTGATGTGTGTGTGCCAGCTCCTGTTCTGATWATTTGGTTTCTTCTGTGCCTCAAACAGTTCCAGCTTCTGTCATATCTGAAAGAAATTCCATTTGTCTTTACACACTCATCCCTTTCTGCTCTCCAAGCAGAGTGATCCATACACATCCTTTGAGGAACAGGGCGCAAGGATTTTAGAGAAGAGCTGCACACCAGCCAGAATTCGTTAAATTTTTACAGCCCCAAGTGTTCTGGATTCCTCTCCCCATGGCTTTGCCCAGAGTGAAAGTTTGCAGTGTGGTCCCTCMTGTGTTCTGTTTTCACCACATCACTCTGCAACTTGTTTCAAATCTGTTCTTTGTATTTTAGTGTAGTTCAGCAGCACGGGTGTAGATAATTCTTTCCAAAACAGTGGATTTTGTGAGCTCACAGCCTCAGAATCCCTGAGGGGTGGAAAAGCCCTCCCAGCCCATGGAGTSCCASCTGTRCCYGATGCCCAYCTTGTCCCCAGCCCAGAGCACTCAGTGCCACCTCCAGCCCTTCCTGGGACACCTCCAGGGATGGGGACTCCAAAGCTCCCTGGGCAGYYCCTGCCAAGGCCTGAGCACCCTTTCCATGGGCAAATTCCTCCTGGTGTCCACCCTGAGCCTCCCCTGGCCCAGCCTGAGGCCGTTCCCTCTCCTCCTGTCCCTGTTCCCTGGAGCAGAGCCCGACCCCCCCAGCTGCCCCCTCCTGTCAGGGAGTTGTGCAGAGCCACAAGGTCCCCCCAGAGCCTCCTTTGCTCCAGGCTCAGCCCCTTTCCCAGCTCCCTCAGCCGCTCCTGGGGCTCCAGACCCTTCCTTGCTCCCTTCTTTACTTTTGATTCAGGCTGAAGATGAAAATTTGAAACACTCAAGTCTAGATTGTGGAATACATCTGATTCATGCTGGAATTATTTTACACCGACAAGTTTTAGTGTGATTTATCAGGAGAAGCTCATATGAGCAGCTCTGCTTGAATTTTTGGTTAAATTGCWTTTAATTCTGTTGGTTAAGAAGATCTCATTGAACAATTAAATGTTTTTCTATTACACACCACATTTTTTTTTGTGATGAATAGTTTTTAGATAATCAATCATCAGATACTTTGTGTGTACAGGTGATTTTAGATTACCAGGATGTTATAGTTTAAATTCAGATTTGTCTTTGTTCAGGAAAGGTGATCTTGTATGGATTTAAGTAGTCCCAGGATTTTCATCACGTTTATTTCTGTATCAAACCAACTATTCACTGTATATCCCTACTTGGTAGCACTGATTGTCCAGCAGCTTTTTCCAGCTCAACTGGACATTGCTGTGCTCTGCTGTATTTTTACAARTGCTCTTTTTCCTCCTAGTGTGTGGACATCACCACAGCCATGAATGACAGGGCAGTGGCCCAGAAAAGGCTCAATGAGAACTCCTTTGACTTGGAGGCCATGTGCATGTTGAATCGGGCACAGGAACAGGTAAGCTGGGGGCTTCCAGCAGCATTTTGGGGAACTTAAAGAAAATCAGTGTGTCCCTTTCATGGCAGCTGAGTTTTCTCACTTGTTTAAGTTTGGMAATCCAGTTACGGGCCCATGTTTCAAACTTCCGCCTTGGTTTTGCAATTCCTAACTCTCTGCTTGCATTTATGAGTTTTGATGAGCTSCTTTGTGTATTCCATGTTTTCACCCTAGTCACTCCAGAGTTTCAAATTTATTTTTCTTTAAATTTTATTGTAATTCAGTAGTACAGAAATAGGTAATTCTTTTCCAAAACAGTGGATTCAACAGTTTTGAGGCTGAGTAAACCATGAACTTGCTGGAGTTGGAACTCAGGCTGCAGGGTGACCCTTCTCACTTTTGGGAGAACCTGCTTTYATCTGAGTGTCAGTGAACACACAGAATATCAACAGAATGAGGTGAAAATCGTTGAGAGACTGCAGAGAGTTGCAAAGGAAAATGTGGAAGTGTTAATTTTGTTCTTACACTGGGTTTTGCTGTTGCAGATCGACGCCTGGGCTCAGTCCAACTCCATCCCTGGGCAGTTCACGGGTAGCACTGGAGCACAGATCCTGTCCTCGGACGAGCTCACCAACAGCGGTCCCCAGGCGTGGATTCGAAAGGTAGCAGTGCCACAGACACTCCTGTCTCACCAGCACACTTCACAGAGCACTCCAGGACTGCAAAATGCAAACTGAGTGCCCTTAGCCCTGTTCAGGGCTGTGCATGTGCCCAGTGCAGCGGGCTGGGCTCAGTCCCTGGGTGGGACAAGTCCAAGCCCTTGGTGTCACTGAGGTTTTGATGGTGCCCAGCGAGACACAGCCTGCCCTGCCACTGCCAGGACACTGCTGGTGCTGCTGTGCTGGCAGTGGCAGATCCATCACTGCCTCCCTGGCACTGGGACACATCAGGCAAGGTTTGATGCTGGTGTTGAAGTCAGCAATTTTGGTATTGGCTTCAGTGAACCGAGTCCCAAACTGCCTTTGTGTTTGCCTTGGTTCTCTCTGATCRCTCCTTTGCCTCTCTCTGGATCACCAGGGTTTTCTGGGAACCAGGATGTGGAAGATTAAGACAGGAGTTGCAGTTCCTGAGTTCCCGTCACCCTGCTGTGTGTATCTTTGATGCAATAGTTACTCTCACTGCAGGCTGTCACAGACTGATCTCGGGCTGTGGCGTGGCCTCCATCTGCGTGTTTTGTACATTTTGTTACTCAGGCTGCATCTCTGCCAACGAACACTGCTCTGCTGCTCTGACAGGACGCAGAGCTGAGGAATTCAAGCAATATCCACCTTCCAGGCACTGGGAATAATGAGTTAAGCTGGTCAGTCTTACAGGCGATGCAGTTGAGTCTGTTACCAGCTTGGGTGAGGACACCTTCCAAACAGGTGACCTTCCAAGGTCAGATTTGAGGTTTAGGTGGAATTTTCCATAAAAGTTGGTGTTAACACAAAAGACTGGAATTATAATATCCTAAAAATAGGAATATTTTTGCTAGGATTCAGAAACTTGTTTTTCTGCTTCATATAGCCAAGCAGTGCAGAGAGCCGGGGAACAAAGATTTGAGTTACTTGCCAGATGGGAATCTTTTGGGATCTTGTYGGTGTTAATGCAGAATGTACAAGATAAAGACTGATTTTAGCAATTATGAACTTCTGAGATTGTAGGTAAAAGTTGTTTTCGATGAAGGCACTCCTTGTACCTGGCAGAAGAATTTAGAACTGTGAGCATGGGGATGTGTTGGTGAGGAAGGAGCTCTTCCACTGGGAGGTTTGGGAAGGAGATGAGCAGAGCTGGGGTTGGTTCTCCCTGTCTGCAACACCTGAGTGGGTTCCCAAGGCCATGGGAAGGAGGGAGCAGCTCTGAGCAGCTCTTTCCCAAACCTCCTTGCTGGGATCTCCTGTGTTGTCAGTGACTGGAGTGCCAGGTGTGTTTTCYCAATCCTTTAACTTCACTGTGGGATCTGCTTAAAAAAACCCAACTAAACAAACCTAAACAACAGCCAAAAAACCCAAACCCAACAAAATATACTTAATAGAAAATGGGAGAAGAGCGTGGACWGTGCTTGTGGACACAACTGCTGCGAGGAGCAGAGCAATGTTGGAACATTTGGTTGGATCTGGGAGTCAGTGGGGCAGCAGCAGCTCTCCTGTCCTTCCCAGAGCTGGGAATGTGCTGTGTTAGCAGTGCAGGCTCTGGGGTTGGGCACAGAGGAGGCTCCTGCTGGGAGCAGGAGGGGTTGTGGCTGAGGAAGGCGAATCTTCTTTCTGCTTTGGCATTCCTTAGCTGCACTCCTGCTCTGCCAGGTTCCSCCTCCGTGACAGCCCAGAGCTGCCCTGGAGCGCCCTGGGGGTTCGGGAATGCTGTGGCCACAGGAGGATTTCACAGGAAGAAGCAGGGATGTGGTTCTGAATCCATGTTATCTTTCTCTGGGACAGAAATGCAAACCACCCATGAAATGCAAAGTACTGTCTGTGTGTTGTTTGGACACCTGAAATTGTGGAACAGTTATCAGTTATTAAGTGTAGCACTGAGGAGTCAGGCTTGTGCTCCCTTTTTTTCCTAAAAATTGCATCTTGATGTTAAAAAATCCTGGTGTTTTTCATTAGGGCCAGGAGTTGGACGTTGATCCTTGTGGGTTACTCCAGCTTGGGATATTCTGCGTTTCTGTGATTTTTCTCTGCAAGCAGGGCAGCAGAGTTCCTTGGGGGATGTTGTGTCTGAATTAATGCTCATTTCTGGCTGAGGCTGTTCCTGAAGGCATTTCCCTTGTGGAATTTGCTGTGAGAGGAGCTGTGAACCATCCAGTAGAGATGGAGACCATGTCAGCCACTGAATTTGGGTCCCGTGAAATAAGGAATTAGAACGAGCACAGACACTGGGTGTGACAGAGGTCATCACAACACCCAGGACGTGGAATGGGAGAGCTGTGTCAGGAGGGCAGGAACAGGAAGGAACTTGGGGATTTGTTTGCTGAGCTCTGTCTTCACTTTGCATTTCGTGGATTTCACCTTTTTTGTCCTTTCCCAATGACTCTGGAGAGGTAATATGCACTCAAACCAAACTCTGCCTGGAATCTCAATTTGGGAATTAGGAACTGCAGTGATTCATGCGGAGCACTGGGGTGGGGAGGCCAAGTAGGAATAAGGTTTATGTTTTTAATTCATGGACTGATTCATGGTGTTGATGTGSAGGGCCTGAGCAGGGTCTATAAAGGAATGATGTGATGTTAGATATAAAACATTTAGAAACACTATCACCTTTCCCTTTTGGAAAGTGGCTTCTTTTCACTTTGTCGCCATCAGTGTAATCAGTTCACAAACGTGACTCATCTTTTCTGAAGGTTGCTTCTATTTTTACTCCCTTTTTCCTTCCAAACACACTGTGCTGCTGAAGAAATGGCAGAGCAAGTGGTCATACATTTCTTGTTTTTCTAAGCAAATTCTGTTGAGGTCATTGACTACCCCTTTCCCAGACTCACCACTTGSTTCTGGATTTATCAGTTTAATTCTGGAGCCTGAACTTGCTCCCCAAACCCGGGGYTGTGCTCACAGGGAGGCCCTGGGAAGCTGCTGGGTCAGTCACTTGTGCTGATCTCTGGGGTGCAGAAAGTTCTGGAAAGTGCAAGCCTTCCTTCCATTCTTCCCAGGCACAGCAGAGCAAAGCTCCTCTCAGGGTGGAAGTAAAGCTGAGTCTTGTGGCTGCCCCTTGCAGCTTCCCCTGGCCACTCAGGCAAACCTGGTGTTCCTGCTGCGAATGAGGAGCTTTCCTTGGGAGCCAGGGGCACCTGGCAAAGCAGAACAGCTCTGTCCTCATTAATGAGACTGGATATTGGGCAGGAATTGTTCCCTGGGAGGGTGGGCAGGCCCTGGCACAGGGTGCCCAGAGAAGCTGTGGCTGCCCCTGGATCCCTTTGAGTGCCCAAGGCCAGGCTGGACATTGGGGCTGGGAGCAGCCTGGGACAGTGGGAAGTGTCACTGCCATGGCAGGGGTGGGATGGGATGATCCCTAAGGTCCTTCCTCCCAGCCCAGACCATTCTGGGATTCCATGATCCCCTAATAAATGGGTTCTATTGGACTCGTTCTCCCCAGTCCCCTAACTGCTGTTTTTTCCAGCCATTCCTCCAGTGCAAAAGCTGAGAGCAGCAGCTGCAGGTGCTTGGGAACACAGGGCTTGTGAGGCTTCTGCTGGGATTCTTTAGTGAGGGATTCCTCCTCCTGTGGGTGGGAAGGAATGTGGCTGCTGCTGAAAGGACCAGAGCATCTTCCTGTTCAGCACCCAGCCCAAATGCCCTTCCTCAGGATCTCCACYGGGTGCCACAGGGATCAGATCTTGATCAGAGCTCCAGGAGCGTTTGGACAGCACTCCYAGGAATGCACAGGATGGGATTGTGGAGTGTCTGTGCAGGGCCAGGAGCTGGACTTGGATGGTCCTTGTGGGTCCCTTCCCACTCAGGAGATTCTGTGCTTTAATGGGAAATTCTGCTGCCTGACAGCACAAGTTTTTCCAAAGAGATGCTTGTTCCCAGGACTTGAACTTCTTGGAGTTCTAAGCAACCTTTAGTCCAGCCCTGTGCTGTACCTGAACTGCCACCTCCCGCCTTCAAGGCTTTGGTGTCTTTCTTCCTAAATTGTTGCTCCACAGAATCAGCCTGAAGAACAGGAATAAAGYTAATTAAAACTGCTGAAACCCTCTGAAGGAATCAGGCTTTGCCTTCTCCTTAAAGCAAGTGTTGACACAAGAATGTGTCTCTTTARTGTCTCCATGTGCCGGCAGAATGGAAGAGGAATTTCATGTAGTTTAATGCTCAAAATACAAGGAAGACAGCGTTAAACTGTCCTGCAGGCTCCCTCAGTTTGAGATTAGTGAGTGAAAGAGAAATTATTTTGTACATAATGAGGTAATTCTGACAGCAGTAACCAAATGCTCAAAAACCTGGGGTTCTTGTATTCCATCCCCTTCAACTGGTGTCTGCAAAGCTCCAGAGCTCAGGAGTTTTGGGAGACTCAGCCTTGGATGGTTTTTAAAATGCAAACAATTGTGCCACTTGCTTCCCTGCTTTTGTGAACATTCCTGTTACTTGTGTGGTTTCCAGTAAATTCCAAACCCAGCACCAGTTTTACCCCACTCACTAAATCRTGGGCTGAGGAAAGTTGTCATTAAATTATAAAAATACAATGGACAGGTGGCATTAGAGGTTTATATTCACTTTATTAAAAGAAAAAAACCAAACCAGGATCAAATGCAGGAACCTTTTCCTTGCTGCAGACCTTTGCTTCCTCYGTGACCTGAGTCCAAGTGGGCTTCTCCTGGCACTTTTCCCATTGGTATCAGAATTCCTTCCTTTAGCCTTTCAGTGGGATGCACAAGCATTTGTGTGTTCTGGGATGAAATTACTAATAACAAATTTCTAAGTTGCTGTCCTGGTTCTGTTGGACACATTTAGAGTCAGTAGAGTGTACAAAAYTCCTGCTGAAGTTCCCTGCCAGGATCCTGAAAGAGGTGAAAAAACTGCCCTTTGGAATGTAGAGCTTTGCATTTGCAGCTTTTGGAGGTTGTTCAGGCTCTGGTAATTCCTCTGTAGGAACTCATGAAACTYATGGCTTGGATTTTTCACCAGGAACAGGATGTTTTGGTTCTGTTCTGTCCTTCAGCCCTGAGTCAGGACAYGTCCAGGTGTGTTGGGAAAGCCGTGTGAGCCTGCAGTGACCTCAGCAGGAGCTTGCGCTGTGTCCTTTGTGAACTGAACACACACCCGGTCAGGGATCCCAAATCCTGCCCTGCCCAGCAGAGCCAGCCCTACTCCAGGGCATCCCAAATCCTGCCCTGCCAAGCAGGAGCCAGCCCTGCTCCAGGGCATCCCAAATCCTGCCCTGCCAAG
>NW_026623855.1:42992-59205 GCF_030028575.1 Malurus melanocephalus | reverse complement strand
AGGAGCCAGCCCTGCTCCAGGGCATCCCAAATCCTGCCCTGCCAAGCAGGAGCCAGGCCTGCTCTGGAGCCCGGCTGGGCTTTATATCCTGGGTGCGTTTCTGTTATGGGATATCCCTGGAAAAGAGGGGAGGAGGGAACAGGAAGTGAGGGAAAGGTTTTGGAGGGATGTGGATATTGTGTCTGAGGGGCTGGGTCTGCACCAGCCCCAGCTCTGCTCCTCCAGCCACGTGGATCCAGCTTGGATCCAGACAGGGGTTTCCTGGGCGCAGGCAGAGATTGGGAGCGTTCCTGCCACAGGCTCCAGCAAGGCTTCCCTGTCGTGCTTTGTCCCAGCCTGCAGAATGGGGCTGGACACTGTGATGTGTTGGAAATCCCTGAAAGCCACGTGGCCTACCAGAGGAAGCCCGGTGGGTTTGTTACCTGCAGATGGAAGCCAGGGATCCGTCGGTGCTGCGGGGTGGCGGCCCCAGGCCTGTGCTGAGCTCCAGGAGCGTTGGGATGACGCTCCCAGCACAGGCTGGGATGG
Organism: Malurus melanocephalus; assembly: GCF_030028575.1. Taxonomy (NCBI): domain Eukaryota; kingdom Metazoa; phylum Chordata; class Aves; order Passeriformes; family Maluridae; genus Malurus; species Malurus melanocephalus. The sequence goes on along the minus strand of NW_026623855.1, from coordinate 58,677 downwards.
TTGGGCTGTCTGCAGCGATGGCTGTGGATGGCCCTGATGGGTCCCTTCCTGCTCAGGACRTTCTGTGAACTCTGGGAAACTCCTGCTCTTGCAAGCAGAGCTCCGAGGAAAGCAGAAAGCAGAAAGCCGGCTGTGGTGTGAATGTGCGCGGGCAGGGGGGAGCCCTGCCCGGCCCTGGGGCTGCCTCTGCTCCGCGCAGTGTCCAACTCTCGCCTCGTGTCTGGGAAGGCAAGCAAGGTTCTGCTGTGATGGAAATGCTTGACTTGCTTACTGGGTTCAGCGGGGGGGCACGAGAGATGATAGTTCACAGAATAACCTGTGAACTTTCACCCCTCTGTATGGAAACTTGTTTCAGGGTCAAATCCTTGTAGCCGCCTTCTTGCCACGGTCAGTGCCAGCCCTACTATTCACAACACTGCGGCCAGCGAGGCCTAGGTACGTAACATTTAAGGAGTTTTTTCAGTTCTTTACATCAAAACGGATGTTTAAACTTTCTGTTGATAAGCTTTCACCGTTTAACAACTTTTGTTAATGCTCATTTGAAAGAATGTGACGACTGCTGCTGCTAAACTGGGGGGCCAAGCGCCTTTTTCCATTAAAATAAAGACAGGGGAAAGCAAAACCTGTTTGTTCCATGTGGAATTTCAGAGTAGAACTTGAATGTGCAACTGCTGTGTTATCAATCAGGTGGGGAGAGTTTTTTTTTTAGATTTAAATACGCCTAAAGAGCCTGTGAATGTGATGACTACATGTGCTTGTGTTCTGTTGGATGAGGAGGTGCCCCTGGCACAGCTGTGCCGGGATCAGTTCCCACTTCCCGAGCTGAGGAGATCTCTGGGATCAGAGCAGAGTGTTTAGAGCCGGACGGTTATCGCTTGATTAAAACACATCTGTCTGCAAAGGGTCACTGCCACTTTGGGATCACCTTAGACTTTTCCTAAGTTGTTCTTTTTTGCCAAACATTGATTTGTGTCTCGTGTGTCCGCGTGAATTTCGGGTTCCACGCACTGGTTTGGGCTAAAAATCCACAGAGATCAGGTGGATTTTTTTTTTTAATTGAGTCTGTGACAAGTTGTTAGAAACATGTTTTGGAAGTTCCCACTTCTTATTTAAAATCCCAGCACTAACTTTAGGCTTTGTTTTACTTCTCTTTTTCTGGATAGGATCAGTTCTTGAGAGCAGCGCCTGTAACTGGAGGAATGGGAGCTCAGCTGATGAGGAAAATGGGCTGGAGAGAAGGAGAAGGGCTTGGGAAGAACAAGGAAGGCAGCGTCGAGCCCATCATGGTGGATTTTAAGACAGATCGGAAAGGTGAGTCCTGCCCTGGAAATATCTTGTGGCTTCTCAGCCTCTGCTGGCTGCCTGGAGATTCTGAGTCCCTACGAAGTAGGAGGTGTTTTCTGGGTGGCTTCGCTGGAACAGGAACAGATTCTGGGATTTTGCTGCAAGTTTGCCAAGGCCTGGATTCTGTCCAAAGCTTTGTCCTTGTTTCTGTGAGCTCTTTGACTTGTTCCAGGTGTCCTTTGACTTCCCTGACCCTTCCCTTCTGGAAGGTGCTTCTCAGTGGTTCCTAAATTAGGGATCGGGTTCAGTGGGATGTTTGGAGAAGGCACAGGCAGGGAATGGTTGTGGTGACTGGGCTGGAGAAAGGGGCTGGAGCAGGACCAGGCTGGGAGAGAAGATGGAATAGTGGGGTCAGTTTTACCTTGGGCTGAGGACAGAGCTGAGCTTTGCCAGTGACTCATACTCAGGGATTTGGGGCTTCCCCGTGGATTCTGGTCTTGTTTTTTGTCCCTCATTTCCCTGCTGCTCCAGCTCTGGTCTGATCCTGCTGAAGGCACCTCTGCTTATCCTCAGGGCTGGTTCCAGAGGCAGCTTTAGCCTCCTGTGCCACCTGCTTTCCATGGTTTCCTGTCCATGGCCACAGGGAAAATCCTCTTGATCCAGCAGAACCATCCCATGGATCCCAAGCAGTGGTGGAGCTCTCTCAGCTTGGCCACTGTGGTTTATGGGCTGTGTTGATGGAAGTTTTCCTTCTGAAACATCTCTCCAAGTTCTGACTGCTTTAAATCCAAGATGCACAATTCCAGCAGTCAGMGTTTCTGATTTAATTGTTCTGCTGTGCATGGAACAAAACAACACCTCCTCACTGGCTGTGGGGCAGATTCCTATGCTCTGTGTTGTTTTTCTACACTGGGAACTTTCAATCCTGTCTAATATCAAAGGATGGAAATACTCAGAATGTTCATTTCAAGGCCAGGCTGGACATTGGGACTTGAAGGACSCTGGGACAGTGGGAGGTGTCCTTGCCATGGCAGGGGTGGCACTGGGTAAGTTTTAAGGTCCCTTCTCACCCAAACTAGTGTGGGGTTCTGTGATTTCAGGGCTTGTGTTGGCTTCTGTCCCTGCTCAGAACTGAGCTTGGAATGGCCAGCTTGTCGCACGTTTTTCTGTACAACTGTTGTGTGTAAAGAAAGAAGGGAAACCCCAGAGGTCCCTGGTGACAGTGATTGCCAAGGGCTCCTCCCCTGACCTGTGAGAGTCATCTGAAACCAGGGGTCACCTTCAGACAGCAGCTGGGCTTTGCCTTGCATTTCCTGAGTTTGAAATATTTATGCTCATATGTGCAACCTGACCTGATCATTCCCACAGAAGTTGTGCCTGGATGCAGAATCCTCTCTCCTGATGAGCCAGCCAGGTCTGTGGCACAGGGAGACGAGGAGCAGGAGATTTCCTGCTCACAGAGAAKCAGCTGGACAGGGATTATATATTCAGGACAAGTAGTTCTTCAGACATTCATGTTCTTGGGTGATTAAATGGGTAAAAAGTACATTTWAAAAAATCTGTGTGGAGTTGTACAGAAGAGTCAGGAATATTTGGCAGGAAGGCTGTTATTAAGCTGCCCACCTGGCTTTGCTTTTTGAGGAATTTATTAGACATTTTTCAACTTACTCCCCCAATAAAATACAATTCCTGGCTCCAGGAATGTGTGGGGTGCCAAGGAGTGACTCAGGAGGCTGCTGCTTGTTTGAAATTCCCTGTTGAGTTCCCAGASACAAGAGGTGGAGTCGAGTGTCAGTGAGTCAGCAGCAAGGAGAGAGTTTGAATGTGGAGGATGAGAATTCCTGGGTTGGTTTGAATTTACAGTTCTGTAAGGGGGAAACCCTCAGCCTTTCCTTCAGTGATTGTGTCTGATGGCTCTGTGCCCCTTGGGAAGTCCCTGCTTAGGAGCTGCAGGAATATTGGGAATAATCTCTAGTTAGGAAGGAAGGATTTTCTTGAAAAGCCAAAGAAACCCAAATGCCACCCAAAAAAGCTGAAGGAACAGGAAGACACTGGAAGAAATTGCAGTATCTCCCTGTCCTTATTCACCAAAGCCACAACAGGCAAACTTGAGGTAAGAAACAAATGAATATTGAAGGGTTGAAGTCTGGGAGTGACAAAATCTGTGGAGAGAAACTTGAGTTTCTCTCATGGATTGTCACTGGAATTTCAGACATTTTTGGCAATTCTTCATTTTATTTTAGTCTTACAAGATTTTCAAAAGAAGAGTATTAAGTTTTGGTGTTTCCCAGTGACTCCAGGAGAGCCTGTGCTCCCTGCATCCCTCTGGGGCTGCTCCACACTCTGCTGCATTGTTTCCTGATGGGATGGAGATCACAGCTTGGGCTGTTAGAGCACTGAGAAATTCCAAGAGCATATGGGATCGGGGTCTGTGGTGTCATTCCTGGCAGGAGGGGACACACAGGGACATTACTGGATATGGGAAACTTCATGTGCTCCCTGTGTTTGAGGCCAGTTGGGGTTGCACAGAACAGTAGGAGAATGTTCTTCAGTTGCTCTCTTGTTCGTTGTTGTCCAAAGAGGGCATGGAAAACAAGGTGTTTTCTGACTTGTGTTGACTACTCAGTTTTCTTCTACCTGGCTTGTTCAAAGTMTTCCTGGAACCTTGGGGAAGAGTGTGATATGTGGAATGGAGGGAAGGAGGGTTGAGAGCTGGGTGGAGTGTCCAGGTGTCCCCCCTGATCCCTGTTTGTGCTTTGCTGATGAGCTGCAGGAATCTGGTGGGAATCAGGAATGTCAACGTGGCTGTGTTGTTTGCAGGGCTTGTTGCTGTGGGAGAGAAGGCCCAGAAGAGATCCGGCCATTACGTGGTGATGAAGGATCTGTCAGGTGAGTTTCTTGTCTAGAGTAATCTAACTGCCAGGGGCTGCTGGGATATTAAACCTGGCATGTCTRTGTGCCAGGGAAGCACCCGGTGTCTGCGCTGATGGAGATCTGCAACAAGAGGAGGTGGACGCCCCCCGAGTTCGTGCTGGTGGACGACAGTGGGCCTGATCACCGCAAACATTTCATCTTCAAGGTGGGTCTGGACTGCTCTGCCTGCTCCTCTGTGCCAGGGATCAAATCCATGTTTCTGTTTGATAGAAACACCTCACGGGCTGCCTGAGGATGGCGGAGCTGACTCGGTGCTGGAATGTGCAAGTCCTGTTTGGAAAGGCCAAATCGGGTCGCTGGAGCACTTTAATCTGGGAAAAGGGGAGACTCGATCCCAGGGCTGGAGCTCTGGAGCCAGGCTGGGAGAGATGGGGGTGCTCACCTGGGGAAGGGAAGGATCCAGGGAGAGCTCAGAGCCCCTGCCAGGGCCTGAAGGAGCTCCAGGAGAGCTGGAGAGGGACTGGGGACAAGGGCTGGAGGGACAGGAGCCAGGGAATGGCTTCCCAGGGATATTGGGCAGGAATTGTTCCCTGGGAGGGTGGGCAGSCCCTGGCACAGGGTGCCCRGAGAAGCTGTGGCTGCCCCTGGATCCCTTTGAGTGTCCAAGGTCAGGCTGGACATTGGGGCTGGGAGCAGCCTGGGACAGTGGAAGGTGTCTGTGGCCATGGCACAGGGGGCATCTGTCTGTGGCCATGGCAGGGGCATCCATCCCAACCCAAACCTTGTGGGATCCCATGGAATGGCCATGCTGGCAGCCAGCCATGGGTTCTGTGTGCCCCCAAGAGGAACTGCCCAGAGTGTCCTGAAGCAGCCACGGCCCCCTCGCTAACCCCTGGTTCCCCGTCCAGGTGAGAGTCAATGGCAACGAGTACAGGCCCACCTTTGCCAGCCTTAACAAGAAGCACGCGAAAGCCACGGCGGCCACGGCGGCGCTGCAGGCCATGGGACTCGTACCAAAGGAAAGCATGGTCAATACCACCATGTTCAGGAGTGCCTCACACCGCTAAGCTTGGCTTTACTGGGACACTGGTTCCGAGCATTTTACTCTGCACAAGAAATGGTATTTGCCCCTCTCATGTTGTAAATACATCGGCGATTCCCACCTTGTAAAAACTGTACAGACACCCACAGGTTTTTCTTTTGTACCATCCAAATGTATTTAAATCATACTTAGTTTTTGGTATGTTTATATTGTTTACATTAGTGATGTAATTATTTCTTAAACGACTAAATCAGACAGACTCTGGAGGCATCAGAAATCCAGACCCTTGGCTGAAGCTCCCGCAGTTCCTCTCCCGCCGCAACGTTGCCCCTTTAGAGTTTTGTAGTGGCTGCAGAATGAATTCCCTGGGCTCGGGGAGGTGCTGCTGGGCAGGGCAGGGCCCGGCCRGCGCGGGGACACCTGGGGCCATACCCTCGGTGCCACCTGTGCCCCAGGACAGCCGGACGAGCCCCTGGGTGCCTCCAGAGGGACGCGGAGATTCGGACACGAGCCGGTACAGCCTCCTGCATGGCCCCAGCAGCGGGGACCTGGGGCTGCTCTTCCCAACCAGTGAATCCACTGCCTGATGCCGATTGTACGGATTTGTGCTTCATGTGAATTTTAAACTCTTAACAAATCTACAACTGGATTCGGGGGGAGGGAGGGGGTAGAATGACGCTTCAATTGTACCCAACTCGGTCAATAAAGCAGCACAAGTTGATAATCTTCATCCCTGGTCAGTAAACGGTAATTCCAACGGATGCCGAGCCAGGAAACAGGAATTTAAATATGCCAAAATGCCTTCTGCAAGAAACACACAATACAGAAGTGGCTTTGTGAGGATTCTCAACAGCCAGCAGGATGGCAGGAGAAGGTCTGGTTCTTTTTGGTTGCATCGGACTTTTACAAAATAACTCCTTGGGATGAAATGTTTCCATGCGGATCCTCTGCTCTCAAGGAGCCTGAGCTGGAGTTTGGGCAGTTGGACAGCGGAGAGGATGTAGAAAGCTTTTCCTGCTTTTTATTTTATTTTTTATTTAAGGAGCATTATTCTTTGATCTCTGTGCACGTGGCATTGGAAAGGGCAGTGCACACTTGCTGACGGATTGGAGTTAGAAGCAGGCTTCCAGGATTTCTGCACTTGGGAAAATCTGTTGTTCAGGTGCTTGTCCCGGAGAAGTCTTGGTGAGGTGTGAATGTGAGCTGGGCCCAGGGCAGGAACAAACCCAGCGAGGCTGCTCCTGAGGGATCCTTTGGCCATGGAGCTGAGGAATTCCTGCTACCTGGAGCTGCGTAGCGTCAGCGTCATGGAACAAGGAGTCTYACTGCTCTGCAGGGACAGGGGTCGATGTCTCCTGTGCAGCAGAGAATTGGGATTGGTTTGGAGACAAAAAAGCCCGTCTGAGTCTGTCCAAGCGCTCTGGAAATGCTTCAGTTGATCTTCATTTCACGGACATTGTTGTCTTGAATTAAACTTTTTTCCCTTTGGCATCTCGCCTTCAGTCTCTGACTAAATGTGTGGAGCTTGTCCTCGCCATGTGAACTGCGTGGGAGGTGTGTGAAGTGCCCAGGAGATGTGGAAAGATGCACGCTGGGATTGCTGAGGGAGGTGGGAGCAGCTCCTGATCACAGCCAGGGCTTTGGCAGAGCTCGGAGCTGCTGAGGATTCTGTTCAGTCTGTGCTGTCAGTGGCAGCTCTGGATTCACAGTTGGACACGATCATATTTGGGAATGTACAATCCCCTGTGCTTGTTCTTTTTTTKTGTGTTCCTGTTTCCCCTGGTAGGTAAAGACCTGAGTGTTCTCCCCGCATCAGAGAAATCCAGTCCCACTGAAGACTCCATTAAAAAAAATAGATCTTTAGGAGAATTCTGGATTTCATGCCTTAAAGATGTGGGGGGGGAGGGTTGTGTTCCTTGGACAGCATATCCTTCAGGAACAGCCCTGCATCCTGCAGCTGGGAGCAGCTGGGATTTGCTCGTGGAGTTCCAGCCAAAGCTGTGACCTCAGGCAAGGAGCAGCTCCAGCTCAGGTGCTGGTGCAGAGCAGGTGAGAAAGAGCTCAGTGGGCAGCTGCTGAAATCAGACTCTTCCAGACTGCAGCAGTGGAATTGTAATTCCAATGCTTTAAGTATCTGCCAGCTGCTGGTTGGGCCAGAGTCTCTTCAGAACTCAGTCTGCTAGTGAAATGGTCACAGAATGTCCTGAGCTGAAGGGACCCCCAGGGTGACCCAGTGTCACCCCTGTCCCTGCCCAGCCCCCCCAGCAATCCCAGCTGTGCATCCCTGGCAGCACTGTCCAAACGCTCCTGGAGCTCTGGCAGCCTCGGGGCCGTGCCCGTTCCCTGGGGAGCCTGGGCAGTGCCAGCACCCTCTGGGGACAGAAGAACCTTTCCCCAATATCCCCCAGACTGACTCCCAGGTACGGTATTGTCTGGAGCAGGCTGGAGGGCACAGATCCAGTGGGGATTGGCTGGATCAGAGTTGCTCTTCAGCTGAACTCAGCGAGGTGCAGCTACGGAGCTTCTGGCATGGTGCTATGAACAGGCAGAGAAGGGGTTTGGCCAAGAATTCCACCCATCCATAGGATCCCAGAAGGTTTGGGTTGGAAGGAACCTTAAAGCTCRTCTACTTGCCATCTTCTGCCCTATGGGGTTTGTAGTCCAAACTGGTTACAAGCTCCCACCTGGAGTAGGAGCAAAAATTCCATACTTGGAACAGGTGTGTGTGCATGGGGAACATCGACCTGCCAGGGCCGAACCAGACCAATAAAACCAAGTTTTATTTAAAAAACAGTTTCTACAGTAAAAAAAGGAGATATCCAAGGCCTTTCCCCTCCTTTCCTTTCAGAGCCCTACGAAGTGTTCATGTGCAGCAGCTGTCTGGGATGTGGGACTCCCTCGTGTCCCTCCCGCCCTGCCCTGCTGGCCCAAGCTCCGCACCTGCACCCCTGGGAAAGCGCATCCTGCTCCATGGACCAGCATTCCTAGACCTTCCAGGTGTAGGCATAATCCTTCATTTCCAGGACTCGGATGGACGATTTGCCCAGAGTTGGACACTGTCTCAGCTGATCCAAAGTCTTGGAATGCAGCCCGCAGGCAGGGAGGTCCTGGTGCACAGGTTCCTGTGAAAGGTGACACACGTGGAATGAGTGTTCGTGTGGGAAGTGCCTGTAGCTCCAGCTGGGGGGTTCCCTGTGTCCCACTACTCCCCTGCCGAGGGCAGGTCACGCCTCGGGGGCTGCAGGTGATGGTCACGGGTATTCAGATGCCCAGCCCTGTGAGAGGGAAGATCCCGCCGCTTTGCGTTCCCCGCTCCCGGGCATTGCCGGCGTTGTGTCCTCACCTGGGGCTGTGGCGGGGCCGGGCGGGCGTTGAAGGCAGCGCTGGGCTCATGGGGACTAAGCAGGGCACGGAAGGTGCCGTGCTGCGCCGGGCCCAGCAGCAGAGTCAGGGCGTGCAGGGCGTGCGGCAGGATGGGCCCCTGCACCTCCAGGCTGAACACGTCCTCAAAGCCCCCCTGCGCYCGGGTGCGACCGCTGACACTCCGAGCCTGGGGACAGAAGGCCACATTAGTGCTGGAGTCACCACAGCAGGGACAACTCTCGTCAGCTCTGACACTGCAGTACCACATTCCCGCTGAAAACAAAAATGCTTCTCAATATTGTCAACTCCCTGGCAATGCATGGGGGCTGTAATGGTTTTATTGTCCTTGTAACAACTCCTGAAATGTACTCCTGGACTGCAGGAATKCTGCAGGGATTGGGAAGCACAGAAGAGGATGACCTTCTCTGATGGAACAAGCTTGTCATGTTCTTTCTGGGAAGAAATTTGGGTTAGATACAGGGAAGGAATTCTTGGCTGTGAGAGGGGAGGGCCTGGCACAGGGATGCCCAGTGAAGCTGTAGCTGCCCCTGGATCCCTTTGAGTGCCCAAGGCCAGGCTGGACATTGGGGTTGGGAGCAGCCTCGGACAGTGGGAGGTGTCCCTGCCCATGGCAGGGGGTTGGAATGGGATGAGCTTTAAGGTCCCTCCCAATCCAAGCCATTCCTTGCAGGAGTAACTGCTGAGCAGCTGCTGAGCTGCAGCTCAGGGGCTCCTTGGTGCAAGGGGCTGCGATAGCCTGAKACCCCACAAAATCCAGGGAGAATCTTAACAACCATTTTCCCTCTGGGCAGTTCTGCTCAGTCTCCTGCCCCGCAGGAGGTGGGGAAAGGGGACACTGGGATGTCAGTTCAGCTCAGGGAATAAGGAACAGGCTGTGCTGCAGACAAAATGCTGACTCAGGCTTTAGCCGCAAAAATTGCATTGTGRTGCCTGAGGGGACACCACCGAGTCAGGGTCTGACCCCGTGATGAGGAAACCACTTCCCTGTCCTTCCCAGAGAAGCCATGTCCCTCACCTTGAGCGTCTGCATGGTCCCGCCCCGGAAGGCCACCGGGGCCAGCAGCGTCGGGGGCAGCCCTGCCTGTGGCCCCGCCGCGGCCACCAGGCTGCGGCAGCTGATGAGGAAATTCAGCAGCGTGAAGGTGTGGCTGCCCCTCACCAGCACCAGCGACTCGGCTCTGTGATCCACCTGCACCTCRTGCTTCTCCTTGCGGCTGGGGAGCAGAGTCCAAGGAAAACCACGGCGCAGTGGAAAGCATCCATGTGCCAAAAAGCTGGAGCAGTGAATCCCCCACACCCCATCTGMCCAAAACCCCCAAACCCAAACCCTRCCAAACTTYGCACTCRTCCAGATCCGATCTTCAGACATCAAGGTCTTAATCCTGGCCTAGAAATACTTGCAAAGTAACTAAAAAACACGTGCTGCATCTCTCAACATGCAGGAATGTGAGAATTCATATTTGCAAAAGAGTTCTCCAAAATTTCTACAGAGCCTAAATGTGTATTAGRGCACTGTAACAGCTGCAGGATTTCCCAGTGTCACACATTTGGAGGATCAGATACAGGAAGGATACAGTTGGATAGAAATAGTGTCTGGTTTCTTCACCTTGTCTTGRACTCCCATCTCCTCAAGCCAAGAGAAACTTCCATCATCATCATCATCACTGGGAGCTGGTTCACTGGAAAACACAAGATCAGTGTGTTATGAGGGCAGTGCCTCAGGAATATTTTCCAAATGGACTGCCCAGGAGTCTGGAGAAGCCCTTGAATGCCAGCACAAGATTTTTACTTACCCTGCATCCTCCACACTGCTTCCTCCTGTGATGCCATCAGCAGTTTCTGTTTCCAAACTCTCCTCAGAGTTTTTCTGTTTCCTGGTTCTACTTTCCTCCAGCAAAGGTAGGGAGAACTCTATGCCTGGGGTAGGAGAAAGGGAGCAGTGAAGAGTTCTGTCCCACACCCCCGTAGCAGTGACTCAGTCCCTGCTCTCTTACCCTCACTCCTCATGGCCTCCCGCAGGCCGCGGGTGGTGGGGGCGATGGCGGCTGTGGGGACATCGCTGCCCGCCAGCCCCGCGGCACGGAACAGCACCGAGAACTGYGCCGAGCACACGTAGAAATAGGGACACAGCCTGGCCCTGAGCAGGTTGTACAGAGAGGTGAAGCTCACAGACCTGGCAATGGGAATATACAGCGCTGTCACAGCAGGGAATTCTCTCCTCCTGACATTGGAGAGGGAATTTGAACAAGGGCTGGAGGGACAGGAGCTGGGGAATGGCTCCCCAGTGCCAGAGGGCAGGGCCAGATGGGATATTGGGCAGGAATTGTTCCCTGGGAGGGTGGGCAGGCCCTGGCACAGGGTGCCCAGAGAAGCTTTGGTTGCCCCTGGATCCCTTTGAGTTSCCAAGGCCAGATTGGACAGGGTTYGGAGCACCTTGGGATAGTGAAAGGTGTCCCTGACCCATGGCAGGGGGTGGAATGCAATGATCCTTAGGGTCCCTCCCAAGCCAACCCATCCTGYGATTCTGTGATTAATTAAAATCCCCTTGTCTCACCCTTACCCAATACACCAGTAATTTGGCTCCACTTACCAGTCACTCATGAGCAYTTGCTGCAAGGCCTCGTCCTGTGCCCAAGGACAGGCCTTGCCCGCCATCCTGCGGTCTGCACCCATGCGGGGGAACAGCGGCAGCCAGGGCAGCGACGGGTGCAGCCAGTACACGAGGCTCTGCTGGAAGGCACAGCGCAGCTCCGTGCACAGCCGGGGCTCCTGCGGATCCGAGAGGGTTTGAGGAGCACAGCAAGGTTGCCACAAACAGAGCTGCAGCTGCAGCCACCCGCCCAGCTCTCACCTGCACACTCTGGGGCAAGGTGGTTTCTRTAGCTCTGCAGTGCTGCACAAAGCCTTGTGCTTCCTCCTGAGCTTTCAGGTGTTCTGCCCAGGTGAAGGGCTGTGAGGACATGAAGACAATCCGTGTTTTAATACTCCAGTCTGCAGGGAATTCCCCTCTTGGTGAGGAGGGAACTTGGGGTACAGCAAGAGGTGAATGAAGGTCCTGACCAAATGAAAGAGCATCAGTTAACTCAGAAAATGAAACCTGTTCACAGCCTGAACCAAAGGCACAGTTTACTTTTTTTGGTTATTTTACTCACTACCAGGTTCTAATAAAAATACTCCATTCTAATGTTTATAAACCCACATGAGAGGGTTTTCACTCACATGAGTCCTTCCAACAAAACAAACTAGGAACAAATAAAAGGATCAAAGATTAAAACAAAGAAAAAACAACCCTAAGCGTGGTGTTTATGAAGACCAGAATTTCCATGCCAAAATGGTTTTTCATTTCATCCTCTCTCGGTGACTGTAAGGTCACAGGCCAAAAAGAGCCCTGGGCATCTCCAGGACAGTTTGTTCTCTTTGAGGTAATTTTGCTRTTCTTCTAAGTGAGTTTGGACTTCAGTTTCTGTACCTAGAACAATGTTCTGTACCTAGAAGGATGTCTATTGAAACTGTTTCAATTTCAAGGACTGGTTTTCAGGAATTCTCTGGTTCTTATGTGCCTGAGGAAGCTGCTCCAGTTCTGTATCTSAATAAAACACTGTAGGAGATCAATCAGGTGAAGAGCATCCTCATCTCAACTACACATAAAACTAAGAAACAGGAAAATTACAGTCAACAAGTTAATAAAACTGAAAGACAACAACCCCTGTCCATGGAACTACAGCAGCAGTGAGATCAAGGGAGAAGGCTGGGTTTTAAAGACTGTCACCAGTACAGTCAATGTCTGACACCAGTAAATGTCAATGTAAGAGATTTCCTTGAATACTGACACTTTAGAACATTATTTTATACAGAGATGAGCTACCAAATACCAAGTTAAACAGTTCCAGCTTCCTCTGAGCTCTGAGAACAGCTGAAATCTTTTCAGCCCTCTGTTCTGTTTCATACCTTGCTCAGGGCGAGGATGTCGGAACTTTCAGCAGGCTCTGCACTCCTGGGGGGCTTCTCTTCACAGGCCGGCTCTAAAAACTGAATAAAAGCAGCATAAGGCCTAGCACAAAGGAAGCAGCCGGCCGGTCACCTTACAAACTGCCCTTGCAGTGCCATTTCACAACCGAATCTCAGCACCCCAGATTGCCAACAAATCCCGCTCGGGCCGAACATAAGATCCCCACACAGCGCTGAGCAACAGCTCGAACCCAGCAGCGCCTTGGAGGAGGCGGGGCCGAGCCCCGAGCGGCACCGAGAAGGGGCTTCGGGGCTGGCGGCGATGGCTGAGGGCTGAGGGTGACGGCGCTGTGTGGGGACTGAGGGCAATGGCTGAGGGCTGAGAGCTGAGGGTGACGGCGCTGTGTGGGGACTGAGGGCAATGGCTGGGGGCTGAGAGCTGAGGGTGACGGCGCTGGGTGGGGACTGAGGGCAATGGCTGAGGGCTGAGGGCTGAGAGCTGAAGGTGACGGCGCTGTGAGGGGGCTGAGGGCAATGGCTGAGGGCTGAGAGCTGAGGGTGACGGCGCTGTGAGGGGGCTGAGGGCAATGGCTGAGGGCTGAGGGCTGAGAGCTGAGGGTGACGGCGCTGTGTGGGGACTGAGGGCAATGGCTGAGGGCTGAGAGCTGAGGGTGACGGCTGAGCACCCCAGTGCCGAGGCTCGGTCCCACCTGCCAAAAGGGCGCTGCCGATGGATCTCCGCACGCCGAGGCCGCTGCCGGAGGCTGAGGAGCGGCCGCCGYCCGCCGCGGAGCGTTGTCCAGGCTGGAGAAGGGGTTGCGGCGGCGAGCGGCCCCTGAGGGGCCCCGAGGGGCCGGAGCAGCGGCGGCTTCGGCGACTTCGGCGGGGTCGCTCCTCGGCCCAGGGCGTTTGCGCTTCAGCCGCAGCAGCGCCGGCGGCTTCTTGAAACCGGGCGAGTGCCCGGGCTCGGCGGGGGCCGCCATGGCCGAGCGGGACCCGGAGGAGCCGCGTTCCCGTCTTGGCGCCAAAGGGCGGCGGCTCCGCCCCGGGGCGGTGCTGAGGGAGCGGCGCCGCCATCGCTGCCGCCCTCAGGGGCTCTGAGGGGAGCGCGGCTCCCGCCAGCCCCGCTCCGCCTGCACGGGCACCGAACACACGGAGCACAGAGACAGCCGGGACTGGAAATTGTGTCCGAGCACTTCTGAACGTTCTGGGACAGCTGCCCGAAGGGCTGGGCTCGGCTGCGGCTGCATCGCCACACGGCTGCCCCAGGACCGGGATCCCTGAGCAGATACCGGCACCCGGGGTGCGATGGGACACGAAACACACGGGGTTCAGTCTCTTTGGGAAAAAGAAATGAGTTTTTTAGTCTGTTTGGGAGAGAAAATGACTTTCAATGGCACTCTGTTCTACCTGGGGTTTAGAAGGCATAACAATTAGAAAATTACGATTCCATGTGGTTCAAAAGTCATAAAGAGGTAGTCAGGAGCAACATCTCTACTGGGAAGATTTAATAAAATATTTAATATAATATTCAATATTACATGAAATATTTTATTAAATATATTATATTAKATTTAATATAATATTTAATATATGATTTAATAAAATAAAAACGTTACTATCAAAAACGAAAAAATCTTTCATCTTTAGTTTTGTCACTGGCTATTCTTGGTTTTTAAACTTGTTAATTCCTTATTTCATCTGCTCTATTTTGGAAACATTGAAGCAAAAAAGAGCAGCATCAAGGAAAAAAATCAYCAGCTGGGGGCGAGGCTTCAGAATGGATGTGGAACTCCCGGAGGATTCACACGTGGCTTCAGCCGTGTGTGYACAATGCACAAAAGCATCGCTCCTTTCCGAGGCTGCATTGCAGCTCACGAGGAGTAAAATCGGAGTTCCTCCTGATTTCATAGSCTTGCCGTGCATAATTTATCCAAAACCTCCTCCAAGTCCACAGAGAGGAGACACATCAAGTGTGGYTCTGGATAATCCATTTTCACTCCAATTTCCCACTGCTGCCACTGCTGTGGACTGCCCRTGTTCACGATTTGAGTCATCCACAGTGAAAATGAGCAGCAGAGCTGAAAGAGAAAAAGGTATTTTTGCTCTCAAATCAGAGCAAGTAGGAAGACAAATGTTTTGAGGAAAGAAAAATGCAGTTCCTTCCCCACTGCTTACTTGCAGGCAGGCCACAATCATGGATAATGCTGGAGAGACAGATCTGGGCTGTGCTGAGGTCAAAAGAGGGGAAGTGGAAATGCACAGCACAAGGAGATATCAAAGCATCTTAAACAACTGACTCACACAATTCCACCAGCTTGTGGACTCTGGATTTACCAGGTTTACTGCCTGAGTGCTGAAATGAAGAGAAGGGGCTGGGACAAACTCCTGCTGTGAGTACCATGTTCTCCCCTTCTGGCACCCATGCCCAACCTGGATAGTTTTGCCTGTCCTTCAATTGGRTAACAATTTAAAATGTGGATTAAGGTCTTTAAGTGTAGTATTCGGTCTCAGTGCACTCAAAGCAAAAGGTAACTGTAAAGGTTACTAGTAGGAGCTGGAGAAAGAAAGACTAATTAAAACATATTTTTTCCCCCTTTAATTTCTTAGGATTGCAAACCAACAGCAACTGAGTTTGCCTGTGGATGTTTTTGACATTTGTAACTGGGGCAGGGCAGACAAGATTTTTATGTCAAGGCTGCTTCTTTAGAAGCTGCTGATGGGAACATTCTGCTCAAGGGAATTAAAAAAACCTCTGAAGTCACAGAAACTTCAGACACCATTTGTGCTGAGGTACAAAAGATGTTTAAGTTCTGTTTACAGAACTGCCTGATTTACTCCACCAATACATTACATTTATCTTCCCCAGGCTGAGAAATAAGGAAGCTGTGTGTCAGAACTGGATGACTTGTCTTTTTCTTGCTTGATTCTTCTGAACTATTTCCATAGAAACTTTAGCTTCGTACAATGGGATTGGTTCATCCAGCTGAGGCCTAAAATGAAACAGTAAAAAGTGTCCGGTGAGCACACTCAGACCAACACAAGTATCACAGGACAGACTTTACTTTCCCTGTATCAGCCTCTCTCCTCAAACAAAGTAACAGTTTTACAGCTTTGCTCCACTGCACAGAAGAAGGGAAAAGCTCCAAAGCA
>NW_026623855.1:37557-42911 GCF_030028575.1 Malurus melanocephalus | reverse complement strand
ATTCCCATTTTATTATGGGAGTCTCCCTATCTCCTGCAGCTCCACTGAGGAGTGTTAGTGCTGGCAAGAGTTTTCTACTTCTAACGCTGAATTAAAAAACCCACAAAAAATCACATCGCTCACCTGAAAATGCTGCTTGCTAATTTCTCCATGATATCTTCTAGGATGGGTATCCAAGGGGACTGTTAAGGAACAACAAAGCTGGAGAGAAATTCCTTTACCATCATGTTTGCTGGTCAGAGCCCTGTATTGATAAAAACCCAGCAGGCAAAAAGAAAATGAACCTCAATTCCAGGCTTTAGATCAAGTTTTTGCACTTGTTTCTGAATCAGGAACCTAATTTCCTGAAATAGGATGCAGAAATTAAATTGGAATATTTCAATTATTTCAATATGAAAATATTCAGTATTTCAGTATTAAATATTGTGCAGCCTGCACTAGTACAATACCAATCAATCATTAATCAATTAATCAAAGGCATTTTCTACGCGAAATGAAGAGAACAGATTTTGGGACCAGATGGCTGCCGTGACTATTCATACAGGCACCTGATAAAATAAAGCTGGGAACACAGCAGAGGCTGGAATTTCTTGGAGCACCCCTGCATGTRAGTGGCCTGTGAGTCAATGCCCAACAGCCAAGACAGCACAACACAGGGGGCTGTATTCAGTCTCTGTATGAAACTCAAAAWATAAGGTTCATCCTTCATTTTGGGGGTTATTAGGTTGGTATTTGAAGCTCAATTTACTTTAAAAAGCGATCAGTTTTTGATTTCTCCAGATGACAGTAATGCCAGATGCTCCAAAATTTCACAATTCCCTAAAGCCAAAACACCCAAACCTTCCAAGACTGTCCTGCCCAGGGAGCTCAGTGGAGCTGCATCAACCCAAATGTAGGAGACATTCCTTTACTTTTTCCCAATCCACACTATACCTCCATAAATTTTAGCTACCAAAAAAGTCAGTACCTTTTATGTACATAACACTTCTGTACATTGCAGATAAGCAAAGTTTAGGAAGCCAAAACATTTTCACTTCTGCAGTAAGCCTGAGTGCATTAAGTTTTGAGTTACATGCATCTAATGCTCAAAAGAACAAGAAAAAAAATCCCAAATATCACTTGCATAAAATAAAAACTTATAGAATCAAATCTTCAATTAATTGGTTTAATATTGAACCAAAATACTGCATTTTTTCCCCAGAACAGATGTTCTGCAGCACTACTTTTAATGAAGCTTGTTGAGAGGTTTTCAAGGCCAGGCTGCAAGGGGCTTGGAACAACCTGAGATAATGGAGAGTGTCCCTCCCATGGCAGGGGATGGGGTGGGCTTTAAGGTCCTTCCCAACCCAACCCAGTCTGGCATTCCATGATATATTAAAAAAGAATGCAGAAAATACCTTAAAACCTGAGTGTCTCTTACACTTTAGCTCCATCTTTCAGTTGGGTTGCAGCACTGAGCAGAAGAAACCTGTCAAGGGATTTCCCAGTTGTGTTTTCACCTGTGAGCAGTGTCAATTCCACAGAACCACCAAAGGATATCGAGATACTTCCCCTGCTGCACATTGGACAAGTTCCAGATCTCATCATTCAGGAAGGACACTGTGGCTCCCTTAAGGAACAGGGAATGGCTGTCTGGAGGATCCAGCTGAAGCAAATTGAAGAAAAATGTTAATTAGTTGCATTTTCCTGTCCAAAAATAAAGATTAAATGGTCATTTTAGAGAGATGGTTAAACCAAACAGAAAACCACCCCTTGCCCAYGGTAAAACTGAGGAAACTTGCAACACTGACAGGTTGAAATGATAGTTCTATGTATTTCTGTATTCCATGGGACAAACTGCTCTGTGACCCAGGCATCTTTACCTGCAGGTTCTTTTCCATTGTTATCCAGCGTCCCCCAACTCCGAGCAGAGTGATGATGTCATGCTTGTGAGGCAGCATCTGGGATTTGGAAGTGGGTTCATCTTCAGCACTGTATAACCTCACTGGGGAGAGAGAATAACGTTCTTTGAGCTCAGAAGAAAATGTAGAAAATTCAATATGCATTTATTTCCACACATCTCAGTGGAACTCTCAATTCTTCGGTTATTTCAGCTAAAAACTGTTGAAAAYTCTGAATTTATTATTTTATTTATACTCTGAATATTTTATAAGTGTTATTCAGAGTAATATTTTACAATAACTCTGAAGTTACCATTCAGAGTAATATTTTCTTTATATTTATAATACAGAGTAATAATATAGACTAGTAATATAACCTATGCTATATAGTATATAACATTGTAGCATAAGTAATATATATACATAATATGGTATATATAATATATAAAATGTATAAAATATATATAGTGTAAACTATATATAAAAGTGTATAATATATACACTACAATATATAATACACGATAAAATGTAGTATATATAATATAAAATAACATATAACTTAAAGATATAAATTTAATAYATTGAAATATATTTAATATATAAAATAAAATTTAATATATATTTATATTCTACTATATATTCACATACCATTATATATTTATACACTATTATATATAAATATATAGTGAAAATATGTTATCATATATAAAATATATACCAATAGTAATAAATATATAATACATAGTATAATAATATGTAGTAATATTTTATTTATATATATTTTATTTACATTACTCTGACTGGTAACTTCAGAGTTTTCAATTATTAGAATTGCTTTACAATAATGGTTGACWGTGCTGTTAATTAGGGTTAATTTTTGTATTCAAGCATAAACTATGAGATCACAGCTGTACTCTTTAAACCCATTTTTTAATTTTCAGTTTTAAATAGAGGAAAATTTCAGCCACTTTTAGCAGCTGATTAAGAGATGCTTGCACTAATGGGTGATCCAGGAGCTGCATGGAATAAAGCACATGGAATTCCCAGGGAAGCAGGAGCTGCTCAGGAGTACCTCCGGCATCCAGGACAATGTCCACGCCCAGCCCGCCCGTCTCCTCCAGGCAGCTCACGGCCACGTCAATCTTGCCGTGGGACACATCGATCACTCGGGCTGCAGAGCAGACAGGGGTAAAG
The DNA here is from genome assembly GCF_030028575.1 of Malurus melanocephalus. NCBI lineage: Eukaryota > Metazoa > Chordata > Aves > Passeriformes > Maluridae > Malurus > Malurus melanocephalus. The sequence goes on along the minus strand of NW_026623855.1, from coordinate 39,837 downwards.
CCAACACAAACCCAGCTGAGACACATGAAAATGGAGTTTAGATTCTCAAAAATGACAGCTTGGATGCTCAAGAATGAGAGTTCAGCTTCTGAGCAGCACACGCAATTTCTGGTCTCTGCAGGGACCACAAGCAAGTTTGCAGCTACACCCAAAAAACCCTGGCACAGCTTTTTTTTTTTTTTTAATTATTTTCAACACAGTGCAAAGTCAACACAAAAAGTATTAATACAGAAGTTCAACTCATGAATCTGCTGGCCCAAAAGGATAAAATGTGGCAATCTCAGAAATCCTTCTCTAAGTTCATTCTTTGCTATTCCTGTCCAAAACTACTAAGTCCTGTCTCTCTGGGTCATTAATTTATTAATTAATTAAATGTTTAGATGAAGGTATTTACATCTGCTCTTGAAATATTGCCAAACTGAAAGCCACCAACACATTTTCCTGTCATGTATCTATGATACCATATTTATGGTTGGTTATAAAGATAAACCACAGAGTCAGGAATGAGAAAATCATGGAATGGGTTGGGTTGGAAGGGACATTAAACCCCATCCCATCCCATCCCATCCCATCCCATCCCATCCCATCCCATCCCTGCCATGGCAGGGACACCTCCCACTGTCCCAGGCTGCTCCCAGCCCCAATGTCCAGCCTGGTCTTGGGCACTCAAAGGGATCCAGGGGCAGCCACAGCTTCTCTGGGCACCCTGTGCCAGGGCCTGCCCACCCTCCSAGGGAAGGATTTCCCTTCAATATCTGTCCCTGCTCTACTTCAGGTAAAAGCCATCATTAATATTATAACAATAGCAACAAGGGCAGAGAAGGAGCAGCTACAGGTTTTACTTTTGTTTCATCATTATAAGGTAGAACAAACACTTAGAATCTAAACAGCCAAAGACTTCACAGCAAAATGAGAATGGAGGCCCATTTCCAGAGCTTCCTGGCCTGAGTGCTCATCTGTACTTACCCACCAAGGGCTGCCGGACTCCTTCTGGAATGTGATCCCAGCAGCGAGGGAGGAAGGAAGGAAGGAAGGAAGGAAGGAAGGAAGGAGAGAAGAAGAATTACAAGGAGCTGGTCATTAAGGATATTAACAAATCATCAATTATTGCTTTGGGGTTAGATTCTTCTTGTCCCTTCAAATTCACAATCAGATCATGGGATGCATTCAAATCYTAAGTCATTCCCTCTGTTTCTTTTTCACTGAAGTCAAATGACTTCACTAGAGAGAACATACAGTCATCATTCAATAAACATGACACAGTAATTAATTAATTAATTAATTATAGCCACATTGCCCATATGCAAATAAATCCCCACAACAGACTCTTCTTTTTGGTTTCTTCAATCATGAAGTTAAAAGGTTTTTCTTAATAGGGCAATTTGATTTAGTATTATTTCTGCAAATAATTTCACCTATTGAAAATAATAGTGCTGTACCCTGCTTCTATTTCTTTTTTTGAAGTAAAGTTGCAGGTATCATTTTTCCTCCACAGCCATTCCAGGAAGCAGCTGGTTATGCTCAGCAATAATCACACAGACTRCTACTCACTGAAAACTTTGCCAAAAACTAACCCAAACCCCACTGAAAAAGCACAAAATGGAATATTCTCCACCCACAGAAACAAAAAGCCTCTTAGAGATTGGGTTACTTAGAATCTATTTGATCTTAACATTCATAGAACTTAAGAATGCTGTAAAAAGTAACTCAGGACTTGGAAAACAAAATTGACAAGTCCTTTTTTAGCTCATGAATTTTTCATATAATCAGCAAAATACACCCACAAAATATTAAAAAAAAGGAAACTTTAGGTCTATCCTATTGCCTCTTTGGACCTATAATAGCTGATGTAACAAGGCTCTGCACAGCATTCCAAAAAATCCTCCAGTTCTGATGCCTGTCATGTCTACTAGTGCAGTGAAATATATAAACACAGAGACAGTAAAAAAGGCTTCTGAAATCACCAAAGTCAAATGGCAACAAAAAMCAGAGTTACTATCAAGCTGCAGAGAAATGAGTCTGGCAGGTGCTGCACTGCCAGCAGAAAGGTCTGTGGAGGATCCCTGAGGCCAGGCAGAGAAGGGCTCCAGTGCAGCCCCTGTGCCAGGCCCCGATCCCCTGGCACTGGGAGCCTCTGCAGGTGCTGCTGGAGCTCACTGGAGCCTGGCAGGGCCTCCAGCCCTCACTGCAGGGTGCACGGGCACAGTGGGGAAAGTGTGAGCACAGCGGGGGCTGTGTGCTCCAGAGCAGAGCAGGGACTGTGTGCCCCAGAGCAGGGCA
>NW_026623855.1:20657-35382 GCF_030028575.1 Malurus melanocephalus | reverse complement strand
ACTTTGGCCCCTCTGTGTTGAGCCAACTGAATGGCGATGGTACCGAATGGCTGAGAATGGAAAAGCAGGTTCATTGATTAATTTATTAATTAATTTATTCACAGCAACAATTTGATGCCATTTAAGAACAATTATATTGCAAAGGCCACTCAGGAGAAGACTCAGAAATGAACTTACTCCTGCAATAAAACACAGCTGAACCAAGAAGTGAATATTCATAGATACACTTCTGTCCTAAGTGAGGCCAAAATGACTCTTTGGTAGCTGGGAAGCACTGAGCAAACTTTTAGTCATTAACTGGTTCTTGTCTTCAACAAAACAGCTCAGATTCAACTTTAATTACCACAGCCACCTTCCCTGCAGCTGGGACTCAAAGCTTGAAGGAAAAAATCCTCCAAGGAAAATGCCTCAGCCATGTTTACATTACAGAACCTCGGCTGAGAGAGCCCCATGTTTTTGTTAACCTAAGAACTTCAGAGATGCAAATCAAATGATTTATATCCAAGAAAAATTCAAAAGCAGAGGTGGGAAAGGAATAAAAACATAAGGCATTTTCCTGCAGTTATCCCTGGAGACGCAGGGCACAACTGTGCCATTGTAGAAGCCCAGAACACCCTCCCTCTCCTCACATCCCACACCCCAGGCAGGACCAAGCATCTCCCGTGGGAGAGCCTGTCCTGCAAACCCAGACACAAAGGGCACTGCCAGCAGTCACACAGAAGCCCTGGAGGGTGCAGTGAGGAAGGCAGGAGCTGTGCTAGCAGAGCTCTCTGTGCAGAGGGATGTGTAACTGTGCTGGTTACCCACACTTGCTCCGTCCAGGACGAGCACAGCCGTGCCTGGAGACACCTGGGACAGGTAATGCAGGGCCGTGTACGCGCGGAGCCCGTCCCGCACTGTCCCGGCAGCTTCTGCCCAACACACCTTCTCTGGCTTGTGAACTGAGGGGAATAAACACAAACAAACAAAAGAGATGGTGAAAAAAAAAAACCAGGAAATCCCTGGGGTTTATTCTGCAAAACCTCCAGATAGTCACGAATGCTCCACCTACAAACAGGTYGATATCAATGACTCCTGTTTCCCTCTTGTGTATTAGGAAACCATGGAGAGGATATTTTAGCATATTTTACACAATGAAAGTAGGGATTCCAGTGTGGAAAGTTTAAAGGARCCACCTCATGACTACACAGCTGAAACTCCTGGGCAGTCACAGAAACACAACACAAACTGTTTTAGAATACCAGSGTGGTTTGGGRGGGWCCTTAAAGTCCATCCAGTGCCACCCCTGCCATGGCAGAGACACCTTCCACTGTCCCAGGCTGCTCCCAGCCSCAATGTCCAGCCTGGCCTTGGACACTGCCAGGGATCCAGGGGCAGCCACAGCTTCTCTGGGAATAGCAAATTTTGAGCAAAATAATAGCTTGCTCAGGGTAACAAACTGTTGGAGGAAAGATAGGGACTCCCACATTCAGTATCCTACTCATTAAAGCAATCTATGCGCAGAAAAGGAAAAGGAGAAGCTCACAATAACTGAAAACAATGTTTTAATACTAGGCTTTCCCTGATTCTCATCCCTGAAAGTTCCTTTCTGCAGTTCCAGTCTGCTTGAACGGAGTGTTCAAACTTCTGTGATTTGGTGGAGCAGCTGGAATGTTGGAATATTGGAAYGGAAAGAGTGTGCCCACAAGTCCAAGGGAAGCGACTCCCTGTTAGAAAAGCTAAACCAAAGTCTACAAATACAGTAAAATAGTAAAATGTATGATCTACACACCCAAATAATGTTCGTGAACCAGGATAACTTCACAGACACCCGACTCCTCAGAATCCAGGGGCAAAATTCCTGAATAAAAAAAGGCAACACAGACCTTGAATTTCACACAAGCAATTGATCCAACCAAAGCAGTCTTCCAAGGAATTCCCTGGTTCCACTTGGTCTGGGTTCAGTCCCTTCTTGGCAGGTTTAGGACAGGTAAGAGAACCTTAGCCCAGCCCGGGGTGTCTGTGGGCACGAGGCAGTTCCAGAGGTGTTTCCACAGCATTTTGGGATTGAGGAAGAATGGAGACACCACCAAGGGTTTTTGGTACTGGCAGCTGTTATTTCTGTCTGATGATGTCTGAACTCATTCCACACTCTGAGTGCTCCCACTCCACTGCAGGCCATGGACCATGGAGGAGGGATCTGAGGCACAGAGCAGCCACCCCACAGCCCCTCTCCTCTGCCACCCCAGTTCCTGAATGCGTGGTTTGTAAAGGCACCAACAAAGGCACAGAAAGAAGCAGAGGAAGAACATGCAGGAATGTGGAAGTGMCAAAAAGCACAAATAGGAAAAAGGAAGTGCAGGAAAACCAAACTACACAGGGAAGGCACAGAATGCAAACGCAGAGTAGGCAGAAAGAAAAGAACTCCATTGGCCATATCTGAGCTTTTCACCTTCACTGGCCACAGAAGGAGATTCCTGAACAGGAGGTTCAGGCATCTGCTCCATCACCTGAATTAATGTCCCCTCCACCCCAGGGAAAACCATTATTTTCTTCCCTCTCCCATCCAAATCTTACACTCAATTTAGACCAAAGGGCGTTGCCCTGCAATCCTCAGCAAATTCAGCTGCTATGTCCAGTCTTTCACAATTCCCATYAAAAATGTGCCTGTGCACATCTGGAGCTGTCTCCAGGCTTTGCCCAGGGAATAATCAGCCCATAGGAGCAGCTTTTGYGCAGTGAGGAAATAATGCAAGAAGGATCAGTCTCCAAACACAACTCTGTCCTCCTTTCAGAACTTCAGTAATCCTCTAATTCTTTCATTCAGCACACAAAATATAATGTCTGAAGAATGTCCCTAAGCAATAACTCTTCTCTCCTAAGGCATCACTCACATTTTGGTGTTTAATACAACATARTATTTCAAATCCTAAGAGAACACGCTTAGAACAGAATTCCCATTTATAAGTTTATTCATGTGACAGCAGTTTAATTTTGAAAATACATAGTTAATATAGCTTTACCAGTTATTCTAACCTGGGTCATTCATTATGAAAACATGACTGATTGTGTCAGTTGATGAGGCAAACAGGCATTAACTTACCCACCACTTCATCATCTGGCTGGAAAAAGGTCACCTTGCTTCCAACTCACCAAGGAGAGGTGAAAAGGGGGAAAGAAGGGAAGAAGATAAATATTTATAGCTGGAATGGGATGTGCATTTGAAAGCACTGGTTATCACTAGCTCACAAAACTAAAGATACACGTTTCTAGTGAAAACAAAAATCTAGTGATTACACACAAGTGTTTAATTCCCTAAACTTTGCACCTCATCCACAAACGGTTGYATGTGAGTTCACACAGGTGGACACTCCACCTCAGGGCAGGGCCCCAGTGCAGCACTGGGAGAGCAGTCAAGGAAGCAGAGCTCCTGCTCCTAAAGTGCTCTGCCCAAAGAGGAGTTCTTTGTTCTCACTGTAATCCCTGCTCCCTCCCCTCCCTGGGCAATGACACTCACTCACCTTCCAGCACAACTCCCGAAATTTCTCGCCCAAGAGGCACAAGTTCCTTCTTCAGTTTAATTTCTGACAGGAGCTAAATGAAAACAACRCCCACAACATTCTTGCTAAGGCTCTACGTTTGCATTTTTATTATCATACAGTGTTGGATCATCACAGCAAGGTTGGGCCATTACCAAAGTGTTATCCAGGGGAAAAAAGTACACCCAAAAGTACACACATTCCTCAGTCAATATTAAACCATGGCACTGAATTATATATTTAAATTTAGAAACATATTAAAAAATAAAAGCAGGGAGTTATTACCAGCCAAGCCAGCCTGTGACTTAGAGGGTTGAGAAAGATAAAAGGGATTTACTGCAAGAGAATTCACACCTGGCAACTGATCTGTCTCYATAAATTAGGAACCAAACTCCAGATGTTTTTTATTCAGAGATGTGCAAGAAGCCCACCCAGTCCTGTGCCCATTTTCAGCAGTAAAGCCACAGCCTCAGCTTGTGCCAGTCACCAGCCAAGAGCCACGGAAACCACAAACACCCCCAGCAGTTAAAAACACCAAGCAAATAAATACCTTTATATCCACCCAGCTCAGAGCACAGGCTCTGACCYGCACTTTTACATCGTGATCTCTGGTGGGAGGAAGGCTCTCCTAGGACAGATTTACAGTTGTTACATTAGACAATGTCTGTGCTCACAGCAGCTTCTCCAGCTCTTGAAAGCACTTTTCCACTTTTCAGATGGTTTTGTAGGCAGAGCAGACAGACAGATTTTTTCAATGAAAAGGCTTTTGCCACACCATTTTGCGTACACCTGTATTATAATTATTTTATCATCAATATCATTATAGTATTATATAATTATAGTATTATTATAATACTATATACTATAATAGTATATAATATAATAATATTATATTGGTATATATATARTATTATATTGGTAACTGGTCACTAGATGTTGCTCATCATCATAATCATCATCATTATATTATTATATTATTATTGCAAACTGACCACCAGGCCTTACTAAACCTCAACAGAGACTGGCATTATTTTTCTGCTGAGGCTTTTTTCCCCTTTATCTTTATCTTTCCCTTTATCCTGACAAACCCACCGAAGTAAATTTTCAAGTCCAACTGATAGCAAAGAAACAACTCCAGTAAAAACTGGAGTTCTCAGCCCAAACCTGATAAATTTCACAAGTTCTATTTCTATTTTTTCAGTGATCAGCAAACCCAACCAGGAGATGTGGACCTAGGGTTCATTTCTTCATGTATGCAAAGCTTGTCTGTAAAGTTYGGACACCAAAACTGCAGAGAAATCCAGCACTAGTTTTGGCATGTGCTGCCTGATGCTAAAATATCCCTCCCCTATCTTCCTTCCCCTTCCTGTGTGTGCAAGGATCCTTTCCCAAGCCTGCAGAAGATTTCTGTGCTTCAGCTCCCCCGTGGCATTTGGCCAAACTCTCCCCTACCACAGATTAATAGAGAGGCTCTGATGGGAACTCACTCTTTCCTGGAACACAAATGTCATTTCCTCTCCAGGAGAATTCTGCTGACCATACAAGGCCTTCATGGTGACCTGAAAAACACAGCAACCAAACTGTGACAACTGCAATGTCAGGAGGGCAAATAGGGAATCAAAACCCAGTTAAATTAAATTAGAGCACTCTATACAAAACACAGCCATTGTTGGCAGGCAATTTGAGTCTTTGTGATACAGAAGCTCCAGACCAGATCAACAGGTTTAGTTGGCCATAACAGAGAMAATCCACAGCACTGAGGATCACAGAATCCCAGAATGGTTGGGGTTGGGAGGGCTCTTAAATCCCACCCAGTGCCACCCCTGCCATGAACAGGAACMCCTCCCACTGTCCCAGGCTGCTCCCAGCCCCAATGTCCAGCCTGGCCTTGGGCACTCAAAGGGATCCAGGGGCAGCCACAGCTTCTCTRGGCACCCTGTGCCAGGGCCTGCCYACCCTCCCAGGGAACAATTCCTGCCCAATATCCCATCTRGCCCTGCCCYCTGGCACTGGGAAGCCATCTGCCTTATCCCATCACTCCAGGCTCTTGGCCAAAGTCCATCTCCAGCTTTCCTGCAGAATCCTTTCAGTTACTGATGTATGTACAACAAAARCAACATTGAGTGACACAGGATTTACTGAAGGATGTCCCATGCAGYAGAGGGGCACTTTGCCACCCAGCTACACCATTCAGACAGCGGCAGTGCAAAGGGAATATAGGGAATTCCTGTCCAGGAATACAGCGAACCTTACGTGTGACTTCACCAAAAATCACCACTTGGGTTCCTGGTCTCCTCTCCCCACTCGGCGTGTGTCGTCCTCAATAAACAGGAATCTTTTAGAAAGGAAAAAGTAAAAAAAAAACCAAGAAAATTTAGTTAACAAGGAAAAAGGAAAGCAGGGAGTAGAGAGACAGGAAATCACGCGACCATTTTTGCAGCATTAATCCTTGAGGGACCCCTCCGAGACACCCCGCATGCCGGCTCCGCGTCCGCCCTGCGATCACCTGGCAGCCCCCCAAGGGCTCCAAGCGAACCCGTCCCGCACCGAGAGGCTCCAGCAGTCCCGGCCGACCCTCAGGGGCTCAGGGTCTCCGGCTCCGCGGGACTCCCGAACGCCGCGACGCGCCCGCGGTTGCCATGACACTCYCTCACTTCCGCCTCGCCCGCGGGCACCGCCCCTTCACTACGCAACCAATCACAACCTCCGGCGGACCAGCAGGCGTTCGCGATTGGCAGTGGCCGCCGCCGCTCGTCRTGAAAGCCGAGGTACGATTGGCCAGCGARGCTGTCACTCATTTCAAGAGAGGCGGAGGAAGGCTGCAGCGCCCAGCGCAACCTCTGGGACATTGCCGGGGAGAGGGAGGAGACGCTMTCTGCAATTACCTCATGAATTAACAACGTATGCACAATAAGGGCCCCTCCCGCAGGCGACAAGAAGGGATCGCGGCCACCCCCTCGCCGCTCCCTGAGWGCTGACCCCGTCAGCCGGGCAGACCCGTGATTAGCCGGGAAGGCGGGGCCTGCCTCCGCTTCGGTCTCTGATTGGTGACACGCCCTGTCCGTCACGTGGGGGGCGGGCGGAGGCCTCGCGTCAGAGCGGGACTGTCAGAGCTCTGATTGGCCGGAGGGGGCGGGGCTCTGCCTCCKTCCTGRTCTCTGATTGGTGGCACGCTCTGCCCGTCACGTGGGGGCCACGGCCGCGCGTCAGTACGGCGGCCGCGAGGGGCTCCTCCCCCCTCCCCTCAGACGGGGCGAGGGCGGCGATGGCGCGTCCGGCGGAGGTGGCGGCGGGCGCCGCTCCGGCCCCTCCGGCCCCTCGGTCCCCTGGCCGTGGCYGGGGCTGTGAGTAGGGCCCGCACAGACATGAGGTACTGCCCGGCGGGGCGGGGGTAGCGGGGGTCGCGGGTTGCGAGCGGCRGCGGTTCGCCCAGGCCGGCGGGGGGGCAGCGCCGCCTCAGCCCCTCACGGTGCCCGGCGTGTCGCGATGCCAGGGCCCGGTTCCTCCTCCTCGCCTCCCTCGGTAGCCGGGGCGGGCGGGCAGTGATGCTGAGCCCCTTGCTCGGGCCGGCTGCCTTCTCCTGCTCCTACTATSATAACGTGTGGCAATACCGCCGCGGGCTTTATTCAGCGCCTTAAATCCCTTGCTCCGGCTGCCTCCGGCCGCCGCTCCCCGCGCCCGCTGCGCTGAGCCAGGGGAGGGAGGAGAGCCATCCRTTGGGAATGCTATCCCTGAGGAGTGCCATCCGTTGGGAATGCCATTCCCTATGAACGCCATCCCCTGGGAGTGCCATCCCTTACGGCTTGGAGAAGGGCACCAGTGAAAMGAGGGAATGTTGTCGGGGAGTGAGGTAAAGGAAATCGGTCCACGCCTGGGGTTGTGTCACTGTGTGCGCCTCTGCCTTGGATGAACAGACAAGTTTGTGGCTGATATTCCTTTTGGATGTCTTTTGTTCTGGTTCAGCTGCTGCTTTCTTTGGGGTGAAATAGGGGGTTTGTTTATAGAAAGCAATATTTTTTGTGAATTCTATCTATGCCGCATGAAGGGAGAGCTCTTCCATGGCTTATCAGAGAGTACTGTTTAGTGAATAATTCCTACTAGCAAACCAACCAGCATTCCAGGTGGGACAGTGTGGTTCTCGTTTAAACAAGAAACAGTGTGTTCCCCTCTACTTCTCCCCCTATCTAGTTCCAAAGTGCTTTTTGTCTAGAGTTTATATGGCAATAGATATTTAAGGCAATAGCTGTGGATATTAACTAAGTATACAGTGGAGTCAAGCTCCTAAAGGATGCATTTTCTTAAGTCAAAAAGCCAAACTGTCTTTTGGGTGTTGATGGCTCTGGAGAGTGTTATCCACACGGTATTTCCTTCTTTCGTTTGCCCTTTGTTGTAGTCACCTGTAACTTTCCTTGCTGAGTATGATCTGATGATGTTCTTACAAAGGACACTTCCTTAGGACCCAGGGAACGGCTGGAGCTGTGCTAGGGCAAGGTCAGGAGGGCAGGGAAAGGTTCTTCTGTCCCCAGAGGGTGCTGGCACTGCCCAGGCTCCCCAGGGAACGGGCACGGCCCCGAGGCTGCCAGAGCTCCAGGAGCGTTTGGACAGCGCTGCCAGGGATGCACAGGCTGGGATTGCTGGGGGGCTGGGCAGGGACAGGGGTGGCACTGGGTGATCCTGGGGGTCCCTTCCTCCTCAGGGTATCCCATGATTCTGTATAGTTTATACCAGTAAATTGACACCAATTTCTCCTTTCTCTGTTAGAATTCTCCCACTGCACCCCCAGAGCTCTGCCTGAGGGTCTGAGGTGTGGGAGGAGGAGTCTTGCGTGTCTCTGCATTCCCAGGTGCAGCGGGTGGTACCTGACTGTGGATGCTGAACAGGTATCAGCATCCCAAGTACAGGTACAGAAAACAGCTGCATTCTTTCTATTCACTCCCAGCTCAGGCTGTGCAGCCATCGCTGTAAATCCCAGCGGGCTGAGCCACTCCAGCCTGCGTGATAAGCCCTGGTGTGCCCTCCCTGATTTTGGCAGCCTGACAAGGGTCATGTTTTGTGCAGACGAACAGTTTCCGAACAGTTTCTCCAGTGTCTGAGGCTCAGACTTCCCTGGAGCTGAGTGGGCTGCTCCCTGYACTCGCTGCTTCACAAACCACGCTCCATTCTTTCAGTTCCTGTGTTCCCTCTAGAATATCCTGCTGTCTTTGATTCCCCATAACATCCTTTGCAGAGTAGCTGTCTTTGCTTGTGAATTTTCCTTTATGTCCTGGTTCTTAGCTAAAATAAGAGTTGGGGTCTCAAAGCCATGACCGGCAGTGCCTGTTCCATCTCTTGCTGCTGTTTGGTGCCCTTTCCTTAATGCCTCTAATCATGCAATTAGGGTAGATTTGGATTCAGGAAAGAATGTGAATCTAGCAATGAAATAATTCTAAATTATGACGTTGAATAGTCTTTGCTGGTCTGTCTTTGTACTGTAATCAGGGATTGTAATTTTAGCTTTTAGTAGGATAACACCAGGAAAGAGAGAAATAGAAGAGTAATGTTAGTAGAAAAAAGAAAAATAAGGAAAATGGTTTGAGAAATGGAGAGATCAGCAGGATGGAAGTTTTCCRTAAGAAATCCTTTCCTGTAAGGATGGGGAGGCCCTGGCACAGGGTGCCCAGAGAAGCTGYGGCTGCCCCTGGATCCCTTTGAGTGCCCAAGGCCAGGCTGGACATTGGGGCTGGGAGCAGCCTGGGACAGTGGGAGGTGTTCCTGCCCATGGCAGGGGTGGCACTGGATGGACTTTACGATCCCTCCCAGTCCAAACCAGTGTGTGATTCTGTGATCAGGAGTTACCAGCCATGAGCATTGCCCTGTGCTGTGTGCAGTAACATCAGAATAAACCATCAGCAGATTGGTTTGAGGGGCACATTTCAGGTAGAGGTGGCTCAGAGTTGATCTGCTTGGAACCCAAGAGAAGTGAGGGACTTGGGTTTATTTTTACCATAAAATGACCAAGGGCTTCCTCAGCTCCTGTTGTGTGCTGGGAGCTTTGAGTGCTCGCTGCCGTTGTGTTGGACACAGCTGCTGAACTTGGGATGCCCCCTCCACAGCAATGTGGTTTTGTTTTTACTTGCCAGGCATGAAATTGGGGGGGGGGRGGGGGGTGGTAGACAATCAGGAATGGGGTCCGGGCTGAGATCTGGTGATAAATGGCTTGGGCACAGAAAACCTCACTGTGAGGTGCTAAAACCTCTATGGAATCCGTGGCACAAGGAGTTTCCCTCTTTTAAAAGTGCACTTTGTGTAGTTCAAAAAGAATATATTCAATTCCACTGATTACTTTTGGGTGGCTCTGTTGCTGTAGGTGTGTGTTGGGATTTTAATTGCAGATAGAAGGTTTTATAACAGTATTTGCTAGTCCTTCATACAACAAACATGAGCTGAGAGGTTTTGGACAGCACATGTTGGTGTCTGGTGGTTCCACCTGTCTGGAATGAATCCCTCTCGAGYTCTGTGCATGGCAGGGCTAGAGGTGGTCATGTTCCTGACTGAGGAATTCCAGCTTTAGCTGTAGGAATGCACTAATTACTGATAGTAATTAGAAACTAATCTCTCCTATGCAAACAGTGCATTGTCTGTGCCCTCCAGAGAATCAGCCTCTTGACCAGAATAGAAAATTTCTACTTAATAGAAATTAAATAATTTTGAGTGGGAAGGAGTGAAGAGAGGTATCCTTAGGCATTCCCAGGAAGAAAAGTTATTCTATTTTTCATGCAAAAGGTGCATTTTTACAGCACTCCTGTTACTGCAATCAATGAAAACACAGAAAACTTAACTGATAAAGGTTTTTTTTTTCTCTTATCAAACTTAATTGTGTTGGATATTATATTTTCCTTTTTAATATGCTGTTTTTAAGATAATTGAATTAATTACTGTTAGTGTCCAAGTAGACATCTTTTCTCTGTGAAGTAAACTTTTCACAAGTTGTTGGTAAAATGCATGTCTGGAATTGTGAAATAATCATGGGTRTCTGGAAGCTCAGTCTGTGCAGTGTTTTTCTCTTCCACAGTAATTTCCAATTTCCTTTCCCTGCACTGTCCCTCATGGTTATGTGTGCCCACAGTTGTGAGAGCTGRCTTCTCAATCCTGTGAATTTATAGAAGTAAGGTTTTGTGGGATGGCAATCCTTGATAATCAATGACCTATATTGCAGGTAAATACACTGCTACTGATAACGTAGATTAGCAAACCCTAATAATACTATWAAAATAATTCCACTGAAGACCCGTTGTCTCAAAAGTTTGGGTTTTCCTATGTATTTTAACCCTTCAGATTTCCATGGAGATTCTCTGCCTCCATGTCTTTGAAGGCTCTAGTTCTGGGCATGACTAATTGGCTGTAAATGACTGGACWGGTAATTATTATTGCATCTTCTCAAGGTAYGATTTCACTTGCTCCATATAAATGCACAATTTGTAGGAAATAGTTACTAATATTCTTTCAAAATACACCTGAATTTAAACGTGTGGTTCCTGAAGGAGGGTTTCCATGGGGCCACCAGGAATGGTTGGGACCTCTCAGAATGAACCTCCTGTGGAGCATGYGGATTCCTATGCTTCCATACAGTACTCTAAATAATATTTACAGCATTTAAATATTCCTGTGAAATAATCCAGACTGCCAGAGGGCAGGGATAGATGGGRTATTGGGCAGGTATTGTTCCCTGGGWGGGTGGGYAGGCCCTGGCACATGTTTTATTTGGAAGTGGTCTAACAGCTTCCTGAACTGTCAGGAATGGAATTAATTTCAAAGAAAGACTTGCAGATGACTCTCCAAATTTTGGAGTAGGTGAGCAAAACAGAAAATTACTCTTCTGTGTAGCCTGATGTGCGCTACTGGCACAGGGTGCCCAGAGAAGCTGTGGCTGCCCCTGGATCCCTTTGAGTGCCCAAGGCCAGGCTGGACATTGGGGCTGGGAACAGCCTGGGACAGTTGGGAGGTGTCCCTGACAAGGCAGGGGTGGGGTGAAATGAACTTTAACATCCCTCCAACCTAAACCACCTTGTGTTAGAATCACACATGTGAGTGTGTACTCCAGGTTTTGCAGCATCCCTCTGGGATCCTGCAGGGCTGCTGGCATCCAGAGGGTGCCCATGGCAGAGTTGCTTTGGGAAGCAAGAACTTTTAGTCTCTTCTGATACTGCTTTTAAGTCTCTCTGAGTCCTTAGAACCAGTACACGAGAGAAATGTTTAAATGGTGTCTGGTTGTATGTTTGGAAAAGAACACCCACCCATCTTGGGGGGAAGGAGAAAAGGGATCTCTTGTTTTCTGCCTGATGCTCATCCTGCCAAGCACACATGGACTTTTTGTTCCTTGGCCTCTCAGCTGAACTGTGAAGGAAAGATCCAACCTTGGCTGCTGGGCAGGGAATTCAGCTGTGTCTGTACAGCCTGAACAGCCTCAGCTGCCCAGTTAGCTGAGGCTGGATAAAGGCAGCTGCACATTCAGCTTTCAGAGGTCAAGGTGAGGTTGGGAGGGCTCTCTTGATGGCAATCTTTATACTGTGGTACAATTTAACACTTATGGTTGTGTTTTGGAAACTTACCGCTTGTATCTTAAATGTTCATATGACTGATCTGAAAACTGAAGTGCTAATTTTGTGATAATCACAAAACTATGTTAATCATCATCTCTTTATGGTGATATAGCCTCTTATTCTAATGGCAAAAATAAGTTTTAAAATTTGTATTCCAATTTCAAATTCCCAAGCACCATGTTATGGGCTGGTCTGTGAACTGCAAGGTGCAATATTTAATGTTTTTTAAGTAAGTTTTGCATGTGACCTTCAGGTGTGGACAGATTCTGTAGGGATTCCTTTGTTTGTGGCGAGGAGATATGGGCAGGAGCTCGGTTACCTAGTACAAGTTCTAATAACTTCATAAATCCTCAGGGTATTTTGAGGAAGTAAGGTTAATTCTTACAGAGAATCATAAAAGCTGACAACTTGAAAGCTGTGTTTTGTAATAAAATGCCAGTAATCTGGTCATGTACCAAATGGGATGATGTAATCGTTCAATTTCTTGAGCAAAAATCCTGACATTTTCCTTCGAGTCATGTGTGAGCCCCAGCTGGATGAACTCAATTCTCTGGACTTCTCACGCAGACAGACAGGCTCCTGTGATACTCAGGGCTGGGGTTGGTGCTTGGCTGGTTTTCCACGGGCATTCGGTGTAATCAGATTTTTTAGAGGCAGTTCTKTGCTCTGCACATTTGGTGCAGCTGCTGCCTGTGCCTGTGGTTGCTTTCCCAGCTCCCTGCCTGCAGCCAGCCCCATTCTTACCTGTCCTTTTTTTCTCCCTTTAGTCCTGCATCTGCATTTCTTCATTTTAATGGTCTCACGAGTTCCAGCATTATCTGAATACTGGCAGGTGTTCCGTCCCTCTTACCCTTTGTGTTTTGATGTTCATGGTTTTTGTTCTGTTGGAGATTGTAAGGGCCAGTCCCAACCAGAAAAAAACTTTGTAACTGGAACTGGGTTGTAGAGAGATTTGAAATACTTAAAAAAAATTCCTTCTGCGTTAACACATCTGTTCTTCAGTGTGGGCTTGAATTGCAAACAACAGAATAAACATCAAAGAGAAGAGGGCAGATGTTTTTGTTAGAATAAAGTAGTGTGGCATGAAGTTACTGTAGGTATTCAGGGGAGTACTAAATTTAAAAGTGGGCATTTAGTAAGGTTTTCCCCTATTCTTTTCCAACTGTTCCTTTTAGTTGTCTTTTATATATATGTATTTTTTTAATTCTGGTTTGTAAAATTTCTATTCAGAGGAAGAKTTGAAAGCATAAGAGCGTTAAAATATGTTTTCACATAAGGTCATCTATACTTTAATTCATGGTAGGATTCATTGTGGATTTTTGAAGTGTTTAAGGACAAAGTTTGGGAAAAAACATTATCCAGCTTGGAAACTTSTGCATGTTCTGCTGTTCTGTTCTTATTCTGTTTCAAGCCACACTAATACAATGGCCTTGTTGAAGAACAAACAGCAGCCTTCTATTTAACATAATACATGAATTCTTAGAAATATGACTGAAATCTAGTTTTTGTGGACATTGTCTGGTGAGAWATGAGGTTGCTTCAAGGAAATGTTGCAAAATGATGATGGCATGGCCAGAGGAAGAAGGCAAWTGCAGTTCATTTTTTGGGTGGTGTAGCACTTGATGCAATATTGGCATTTTTCATCAGCTCCAGCTGGCTGTGCTCAGGAATCTCTGGCTTCATTRGGATCAGTGAGTCTGTCCCAGGGCTGGAAATTCCTGTTTGCCAAGGCCCCTTCAGATGGCTTTGGTGGGGCAAAAGGGGGATGTATGGCTTGTGAAGATCATTAATTGACATGGAACTGACCCAGATGGATCTTCCCGTTTGGTGCTTCCTGGTCTCTGACCCCAACCTGCTGACAGGAAGCCTGAGGTATTATCCATGCTCCAATGTTCGTCCTTATCACAGCTGTTATCAGAATAATCTCAATGGAGCTGAAGCATGTATAGCATTTTCACTTTRCCAGCTCCATGCTTTTTTTAGGTTGTTTAGTCATCCTTTTTGCAGAGTCAGAAGTTACGGATGACCCATAAATCCCAGAGCTCTGCACGGTGACTGGAAAGCTCTTGTCTCACAGGAATAGGAAGTTCTTCAGCTGCAGTCTGGAAGAATTGTCTGGCATGGATTGTTTGRTGCTTCTCTTTCAACTCAGCATCTAAATCTGAGGGCATTGCTTCAAACTCATGCTGTCTGCAGATGATGCAAGCAGAACAATTTTGCTTTGTGAGGAGGGAAAAAACAGCTTCCTTTAGAGTGAAGTGCTCTCAGTATTACTCTGAGCTGCTGATAAATTCTATTGTATGGCTTAAAAAAATCACTTAATCAACTACTGGGGGAATTTAATCCAACAAATGTAATCTGCTATTTTAGAACTTAAAACCAAACTCATGAGTACCACTCCTGTCCCCCACAACTCTACATGAACATGTGGCGCCCACTCCTGTTCTTTTCTCTGGTGGCCAGGGACAGCTCCAGGGAGCRGCTGGAGCTGGGCCAGGGCAGGCTCAGGCTGGAGAGCAGGGAAAGGTTCTTCTGTCCCCAGAGGGTGCTGGCACTGCCCAGGCTCCCCAGGGAACGGGCACGGCCCCGAGGCTGCCAGAGCTCCAGGAGCGTTTGGACAGCGCTGCC
>NW_026623855.1:14548-20357 GCF_030028575.1 Malurus melanocephalus | reverse complement strand
CCACCTCCAGCCCTTCCTGGGACACCTCCAGGGATGGGGACTCCAAAGCTCCCTGGGCAGCACCTTCCAATGTTGATGTGTTTGGGCTGTTCTTCTTGGTCAAACTGCAGCCAAAACCTTGAGGTTTCAATTGGAGAATTCAGAATTTCTCAGATGAACTGGTGGGATCTGATCTGGTTTCACTCTGCTCCCCCTGTCTTTTGTGACAGACTTTGGAGTCCTTGCTGAGAAAGGAGGAGAACTGCAGAGCTGAAAAGAGTAGGGCTATGTAGGTTTGCTTTTTCCTTGCTGAGCTCCCTGCTTGCTTGGAGGCAGGGCTGAGAGAASTGGAGCTCTGACCTTTCGGCGTCTTGGCTCGTGTTGGTGGTTGGCTTGCGGAGTTGAGCRTTTTCCAGGGATGACATGTTAGCTGGGATCTCAGCGGTCTCAAAGGCTGCGCTCTGTTCAGCTGCAGTTGTTGCTGGATGCTGGGCAGACTCTGCYGATGGCTGAATAAGAAACCTTGTGCCCATTGTGTGCTGGGGGTTTTTAAGGATTTCTGTGGAAGAGGCAGGGAGGATCCTCTTACGGRTGATAAAGTTGCTGCAAACAGGAATCACATTAAGCTTCAGAAATAATGTTGCATTTTTTCCTGCTCTCTGTGCTTCAACCAGGAAAATGTTACTCTCTAACTCCAAGGAAATCAGGCTATCCTGCTGGAGTTGCTYGGTTCCTAGAGTTTCTAGAATCTGTTACGGTAATGCCAAGTTCCGGCTTTCCCTGGATTACTTTGAAGCAATCCTGGATTAAACCACCTGGGGTTTGTTAGCACAAGCAAAGCACAGGCTAGCTGGAGCAGAGTAACAACTACATGTGTGCTGGCAATATAATCATGCTGAATCTCTACAGTTGTTATCTTAAAATGAGACATTATGCTTGGGAAGTTCAAACCAGTGACAGAAATTTAGTCCTTGTGTTTAAAACACCCCTTTCAAAGTCCTGCCAGCATTATGAATGAAAAATGCTGACTCAGTCCAGCTTTGTGCACTGAAATGAGACCGAGGAAACTTGAGCACTGAAATTCTGGTGACACTTCATTTCCTTTTGTGGGGAGGTTTATTGTGCTTTACTATCCTTTCCCAGCTTCAGAAGTGGGGTTGGAAAGGGGGGGAGAAATAAAAAAATACTTATTACTCAGAGGTTCCTTGAAACCTCCACAGAGAACCATGTGTGCAATTCCTCCCCACGTGAGATACTTTTTAGATGGAGAGGTTTAGAAAGGCAGTAAATAAATATATGGGCTAGAAAAGGACAGAAGGCTGCAGKTGGCCTGGATACAGCAGGATGAGGCTTCCCAGGCTGGCTTTGCTCTGATGAACAAGTTTAAGGTGGCAGCAGCAGTGTCTGGTTCAGTACCAGCCCTGGCTCTTCTGTCAATCCCACAATGGTTTGGGTTGGGAGGGACCTTCCCRTCCAGTGCCATGGGCAGGGACACCTTCCACCATTCCCAGGCTGCTCCAAGCCCCATCCAACCTTGCCTTGGCTACTTCCAGGGATCCAGGGGCAGGCCCAGCTGCTCTGGGCACCCTGTGCCAGCTCTCCAGCACTTTTCTGAAGTAGCTGAGATCCCTATGAGAAGCCAGGCTCTGTGGCTGGAGAAGAGAGATGGGAAAACACCAGGTGAACAGAATTTACCCAAGGGGGGAAATGGGATCCTGTCTCAACTGRGATATTTCAGTCCCTGGAGGGGCACTTTTCCCGGGGCCTGGGGTGACAGCACAAAGGGGAATTGCTGTTGAAGGAGGGCAGTGTTAGATGGGATATTGGGCAGGAATTTTTCTCTGGGGGCGTGGGGAGCCCTGGCACAGGGTGCCCAGAGAAGCTGTGGCTGCCCCTGGATCCCTTTGAGTGCCCAAGGCCAGGCTGGACATTGGGGCTGGGAGCAGCCTGGGACAGTGGGAGGTGGGAGCAATCTGGAAAAGTGGATGAACTTTAAGGTCCCTCTCAACCCAAAGCATTCTGTGATTTTGAACATTTACCTGTTGAGTTCTGTCGTTATCCCTGTACAATATTATGAAACCAGGTGAATATGTTCTACCAGTAATTGCATATTGCATTAGGTTGGCTTTGTCTCTCATTAAAGATTAAAGGTTTTATTCTCTGAAGATTTAAATAGAAACAAAGCCTTGTTGTGATAGAAGGAAGCTGAGCTGTTACCTAGTTAGGTGGCTTCCACCTTTCTTTTGATTTGTAGACTTCTATAATAAGCATTCTGAGAATGTGCACTTGGGATAATGTACATAAGCCTAATATTTAGGCTTGATTTTCCTTATTTCCTTATTTTCACATGTTTACCTGTTTCCTATATTTTGTGAATTTCCATGGTGTCTCATTCTTGTTCTGCTGAGAAAAATGCCTCAGCTGAGGTGCTTGTCACCCTAGAGGAGGGAGATTGGATCTTTTTATGGCTCTGCACATCAGGAAACCTAGAGCAAGAGTGGCTTCATTGAACACCAAGACAGCCACATCACTTCRTTGTTTTGAGAGTTTCCAGGATCCAGATTACAGACAGAGAATTCCAGTGAGGTTGGAAAAGCCCTTCCAGCCCATGGAGTGCCACCTGTGCCCGATGCGCACCTTGTCCCCAGCCCAGAGCACTCAGTGCCACCTCCAGCCCTTCCTGGGACACTTCCAGGGATGGGGACTCCAAAGCTCCCTGGGCAGCCCCTGCCAAGGCCTGAGCACCCTTTCCATGGGCAAATTCCTCCTGGTGTCCACCCTGAGCCTCCCCTGGTCCAGCCTGAGGCCATTCCCTCTCCTCCTGTCCCTGTTCCCTGGGAGCAGAGGCCGACCCCCCTGGCTGCCCCTCCTGTCAGGGAGTTGTGCAGAGCCACAAGGTCTCCCTGGAGCCTCCTTTGCTCCAGGCTCAGCCCCTTTCCCAGCTCCCTCAGCCGCTCCTGGGGCTCCAGCCCCTTCCCAGCTCTGCTCCCTGCCCTGGATAAGCTCCAGCCCCTCCAAGTCTCTCTTTCTGTGATTCGTGTGCAGGTGCCACTGTAGACCTGTTGTGTTATGTGACTGCTTCACATCCCCGGAAGATGTCCTAACAAAGTGTTCCCAGGGACGTGGAAATATTAGTAAAGTTGGCCTGTTGGTGCTGGGAGTGTAACCAGAGTGAAAAAGTCTCATGGAAATGGTGCGGCAGAGCCGAGAACTGCTGGAGTGATGTCCTGGCAGAGTAACAAAAGCTGCACACCTGGGTGTCTGATTATTTGCTCCTGGTTATCAGATTTGTTTTAAACTGTGCTACTTTTGTACAGAACTCGGATTTGCATTCTGTTTTGGATCAGMGCATTGAACTGAGTTTTCTCCTCCCGCTAGGAATAGGCTAAATTTGTTGGGAAAATATTTGGCATTTGTATCCAGTTTGTTCTGTTTGAAAAATATCTCCACAGCTGGTTGCTATAGAATTATTATATTCCTTCCAGATTCAATGGTTATTGTTGGATACAGTGGAGAAGTTATTGGCAAGGTAACTGAAAAAAAAATGTGTGAAGTTCTTTGTCCTTGGGGACGGTGCTGGCTTAGTGCCTCCTTGCAGGACTCCTTTATTCCTGGTTTGCAATGCCTGGTGGATCTCTGACCTCTGGCACTGGATCTSGTTACTCATATTTTTGGCCAGGCTCTTACATTTTAATGTTATGGCTCATTTTTTTCACCCTTAGATCTCTGTGTATCTGTTCAGTCTGTCCAGTCTAGGAAAAAGCATTTAAAAAATGAGGTTTGTCTGAGTTTATGGGTCTCAAAACGCTGGACTTTGCATTGAAACTAGATTAAATTTCTCTTGCAACTGTGAGATTCTGCTTGGAACAACTATTATGCTCTCTCAGGCTTTCTGTGGTTTTTTTCTGAGAGGTTTTTTTTCTTCATAGTTCTTAATTCACACGTAATTTCTRTGTGTTATGGGGGCATGAAACTCTGCAACTGCTGCTTGCCAAAGCAGATCAATTCTTCTGTCACACGTAGAGTGTTTTCCAGGGTTCCATTGAATTTCCATATGCAGTCCCATGGAATATCAAATGTAAAGGTTTTGCCTATCTCATCAAAGCTTTTTTRGTATTTAGTATTAGGGAAACCAGCCTGAAAGACAGGGTGTGGGCAGGGTGCTTCATGCCCTTCATCGAGGATCCCTTCAGGATTTATTAGGAATGTTCTCTCCAGGGTTTGGGGGAAGCCACGTGTGGTGTTTGCCTGTTCAGGCAGGTGTGTTTAGATGTGTCTTAATATTCTTCATGTTTTATTTGGAAGTGGTCTAACAGCTTCCTGAACTGTCAGGAATGGAATTAATTTCAAAGAAAGACTCTCCAGATTTTGAAGTAGCAAAACAGAAAATTACTCTTCTGTGTAGCCTAATGTGCACTACTGGCACAGGGTGCCCAGAGAAGCTGTGGCTGCCCCTGGATCCCTTTGAGTGTCCAAGGCCAGGCTGGACATTGGGGCTGGGAGCAGGGACACTGGGAGGTATCCCTGTCATGGCAGGGGTGGAATGAGATGAGCTTTAAGGTCCCTCTTAGCCCAAACCTTCTGTGATTCTGTGATTTCTGGCTTCAGCTCTGCTGAAACAGTTCCAATCTGTTTCAGGAAGTTTTGCTTCCCTTTTCCATGGTGGTTGTTGGACACTAGGTGTCTTCCCGGTGTTCCCTGACAGGTTCTAATGCACGTTGTCCTGAGGAGTTGCATTTCCTCCTCAGCCTGGGAGATTTGTGCTGTTGCCCAGTTTCTTCGCCTCATTCCAACCTGATTCTCCCCGTTGGKTCCTCCAGTTCCTGGAGGGTTTTAATGCTGTGCTTTGATGCTGGCCTGGCTGCTGGCAACCAGGATTTGGGAGGTCCCTGCAGCCTCTCATTTGGGGCTCTTAAACAAACAGGAACCTTTCAGAAGGCTGAAGGAATGATCTCAGGGTTGGAAGATGCTGATTTTCTCTGCTGGGCCTAATTAAAAAATCTTTCTCCTTTGTTCATGATCTGAAGGAATGGGAGGTGCTGCTTGGGGTTTTTTTCCCCCTTTCTCCCTACTCCTCAAGYGTTTCAATTCCCAGCTGTCCAAGCAATGATTAAAAGAACCATAGACAAACATATATCCCAGATACTTGTGTTATTCCTTCATTTGGCCTCATTTCAATACCAAGAGTGAAACMATTAGTAAGATTCTTCAGCAGGGTTTGAAGCCAGGACCTGTTGCCATATAGAGCTCCTGTAGCCTTGAGGAGTTGTCATGGACATTGTTTGCTGRAGAACTACAAATAAAGGAGAAAAAGAACAGAAGTGTGTAAATAAATGGCCTCTTTAGAGTGTGAGGACATCTCTTGCTGGGGGCCTTAAYTGAGGATTATTTGCTGCAGCTCTTTTCTCCTTTAAATATATGAAGTGGCATTTTTTTTTACTGGATTCTTTTTTCTTTTGTGTGATTTGGGGTTTGTTGCTTGAAAGTTGCACCAGTCCAACTGAACATTTGGAGGAGTTCTCTGAGTCCTTGGGTTCTCAAACTGTCAGTAGCAGCATTCAAGCACATGTGAACTGAAGCATATTCATGCAGTTTTATCTCTACAGGTACTTCTCATTTCTGTGAGAAAGCAAAGTGGATTTGATGTAGTAAGTGCCCCACAGAGCCTGGTCTGGCTGRTCACAGCTTGGGAATGGAAGATATCACATGGAAAATGCTGTGGCTCATCCTTAGCGTGTTCAGTGCCTCTGCTGCTTCTGGATTAGGAAAGTCCAGACTGCTGTCCCTGGGTCAGGACAATCCCAAGATCAGTACAGGCTGGGATGGACTG
>NW_026623855.1:6087-13733 GCF_030028575.1 Malurus melanocephalus | reverse complement strand
CATCTGTGGTATTTTTCAGGACAATTGAAAACTACACTGCTGAGTTGGAGAAAGGCTTTTTTGACTTATGAAGGTTTGATTGTAAGTGTGTCAGTWTAGGGTGGTTTTGAACAGTTGAAATATGACAACTTAATTTTTTCTGTAAAATATCTTTAGTTCTGCAGCCAAGTGACTGTCATAAATTCCTGCTTGCTGTTTCAGAAGSTAATGATTGATGAAATTATGGATTCATCATTAGGTTGCCAGTTTTCAGTTTGAGGTCTCAACTCAGAAGGTAAATAACCAGAAATATATTTTTAGCATGCAGAGTTTATTTTGGAGATGGTGGCAGTTGCCAGCTTGCAGAGAATGCTGTGCTGTGCTCGAGCCAGAAGTGTGATCTGAGCRGTTCCTGCTGACTGCAGTGCCAGCTGGGAGAGCCTCTGCTCCTCATGCTGCCTCCTCAGCTGGCCCCAGGCCCTGCTGGGGTCTGTGTGCTGCAGCAAGTGGCCCTCGAGCCATCTCCTGTTGGAGTCACAAGACTCCACTGCCAAGGTGAATTGCCCCTATTTTTAACGAGCCAGATGGAGAAATAAAGGATCCTGATGCACARTCAGGAGTGATAGCACCTTCAAAGTGGCAGCAGCTTCTGAAGTCACCAGGATGAATTTGGATCATCAGTTTTTAATCCTCTGCTGTGAATTGGAGCTGTAAATTGTGCAACTCCTGTGCTATAAATTGTACAAACGTTTTGTATCTATCATTGTCAAACACTGATCTCTGCTTTCTGTGAGCAGGAACAGGAGGGAAAAGTTGGAGCTGTGTGAGGGACATCTGGGCTGGAGATCRGGAGAAGGTTCTGTCAAAGATGCTGTCAAGTCAAACCCTAGAGGAAACCTCTGTCTTCAGAGCATTGTTCTGTAGTGGGTGTAGCAACTTCACAGCAGGTTTGGTCTCTGCCCAGAGGTGTGAATCTTGGAAAGCTCAGTCTTTGGGAGGTTTGACCGGAGTGCTGTACGAGCTATGGGAGTTGAAGAGAGGAAGGGGATGACTTGTGTTTGCACCATGGAGTTGCTGCGTCCTGCCCTTCCTGGTGTTCTGTCATTCCTTGGCCCTTTTCTCTGTGACCTTTCTTTATCATGTTTCATCTGTTCATTTACCTTTTTTCTCTCCTGCCTTTGCTGAAGAAACATCCTGGCTTGGATCAGTCCCAGTRTGTCCAGCAGGACCAGGGCAGGGATTGTCCCCCTGGGCAGGCGGCGGGGAGGCCCCTTGAGGATCTTGCGGCTCTGCACAACTCCCTGACAGGAGGGGGCAGCCAGGGGGGTCTGGCTCTGCTCCCAGGGAACAGGGACAGGAGKAGAGGGAATGGCCTCAGGCTGGGCCAGGGGAGGCTCAGGGTGGRCACCAGGAGGAATTTGCCCATGGAAAGGGTRYTCAGGCCTTGRCAGGRRCTGCCCAGGGAGCTTTGGAGTCCCCATCCCTGGAGGTGTCCCAGGAAGGGCTGGAGGTGGCACTGAGTGCTCTGGGCTGGGGACARGGTGGGCATCGGGCACAGSTGGSACTCCATGGGCTGGGAGGGCTTTTCCAACCTCAGGGATTTTGGGATCCTCTCTTGAGGACGAAGAGTTCAGGGTGTCTCTGTGTAGTAACCAACCTGGTGTGCCCCCACAGCGTCACTGAGTCAGGATCAGGCTGTGACGTCCCAGGAGAACAATTTGTGGGTGTACTTGGGTGCTGATTATCAGCCAGCATGTTAAAAACTTGCAGATGTGAGGGTTTTAAGGAGGAGGTTTGTTTTCATAGCTGCCTTGGCTTTCTTCTTGAATCAAACTTGAAAGGCTTTTTAGATCTATTATGCTGGGAAATCAGCATCATGTTACAATTTTGCAATTGGATTTTTTCCCCAGTCCAAGGCTGCCCCACAACCTTGTAGCAAATTTTCCTGATTACAGGGAACTGCAAACCAGTCGACTTTTGAAGTACCCRCAGGGGAGAAATTTGTGAGCTACAGTAAACAAACCTCCCCATGCTTCAGATTTGTGACTTACAGTAAATAAACCATTAGCACTAACAACAGCCTTAATGTTCTTATCCTCTTGCAGGAAAGGAATTTTTATCCTGGAAAGGCATATTAAAGCATTTCAGGACAGGAAAATTACTCTTTGCATGTTATTAACTGTCCAGACTTCCTGGGTTGTTCCTGGGTTGTTTAGAGAAGGACCATAATGAAGTTTTCCAGAGCCAGCATGGAAAATACATGTGCACATGGTGCATTCCCCATAACCTGCATCCTTCAGAGCAACTCCATGTATTTATATATTGAAGATGAGCATGTCTTTACTAACTGTTTGATATGTGGATCTTAAAAAAAAAAAAATACCCTCTCTTCCATATCTAGATTTTTCCTTGCAGTGCATGGTTTTGTGTGCATGTCCTTGTTCTCTCTTTCATGGCCTGAAATGATTCGCAGCCTTTGGCAGAAATGCAGAGTAGCTGGAACTTGGAGACACTTGGAGCCATCCTGTTGCTCCCTCAGCGATTGTGATGCTGCAGTGGGACAGAGTTAAAGCTGAAATCTGGCTGTTCTCCCAATAAACTCTTGCTTTGACCTGTAGCTTTGTGTAGAGAAAAACCTGAACCTCAGTCTCTCAGTTTGCTTTGGGGAAGTCTTGTTCCATAAATGCTCACACCTCAAGTCCATTGAAATACGTGGAAAGTCTTCCCTTGTTTTGTGTCTGTTTTGCTCATTTCTTTGCTGTGTCATCACCACTGGTAATGCATTCAGCAGGATTGTTCCTGGCCTTGTATCTTAACATTTGAAGTGGGCAGTGTTAGATGGGATATTGGGCAGGAATTGTTCCCTGGGAGGGTGGGCAGGCCCTGGCACAGGGTGCCCAGAGAAGCTGTGGCTGCCCCTGGATCCCTTTGAGTGCCCAAGGCCAGGCTGGACATTGGGGCTGGGAGCAGCCTGGGACAGTGGGAGGTATCCCTGCCCAGATGCAATGGGATGAGCTTTAGGATCCCTCTCAGCCCAAACCATGCCATGATTCTGTTACTGCAGCAAAGGATTGAACCTTTTCCTGTTGTTGTAGAGATGGAGGAGCCTAGTTTATGTGGATTGGTAGGAAAGCACAATTGTCATCTGGAAAGAGAGCTTGGTACATGCTCTTACGCAGTTTTCATGCTATTCAAATGTATTTTTAGTCAATTAATAATTCTATTGACTATAGAAATAGAATTTTTAAGTTGGATTTTGCCTTTTAAAATACATGTGTGTATTTACATATGATCTACAGTTTACATTTTATTTTGCAAACCACTTTTTTTATTTCCTTATCCCATTGCATGTATATCACTTGCCTGGTTTTGTAGTTACACCTGAAATTATTTTGCTCTTGTGTGAAAACTGCTTTGAGGCATTTTGAAGGGAATTGACCTCACGGAGCCAGGAAACAGGAAACCCTTGCTTTGGGATATTCCCTATCTCATGCAGTGAAACTCTTTTTGCTTCATTTCCTTAGTGTGTGCTTAAGGATATCTTAAGTAGGAGACAGGAGCTTGAGCAATGGAACTTTACCATGTTTTGTTCCTTGTTTAAGCTTTATGCAGCCTCTGCATTCTTGGCAATGCTAGAGAGTCCCTGACCCTCCGTATGAACTGGTGCCTGCTCATCCCCCTTTGCAGTGTAAGGAAATACCTTGATTTTACAAATGCTGGAGGGCCTGTCCTATCCKTGTAAAAAACAACCCAGGGACTTTTACTGTCTGTTCCTCCAATATTTGCCTTTCTTCCCAGTAAAGCTGCTGCTTCAAGTGCTGTTTTGTCTTTTTCTTGTCTGCTGGATACCTTGCAATTAGCTGGTGTCACAGCAACAGAGTAAAGTGAGACCAGAAGGGAGGTAAATAACAGAAATCCTCATCTAAAGTGCCACAACTCAAGTCTGCTCTTGYATCTGAAGATCTCATGGCTTGCAGAAGTTGAGAAGATAGAGCTTGGAAGAAATTCAGAGCAAAATGTCCTTGGGTGGGAGATKGGAGCTGCCTCAGGCAGTGGTGACGTGGGCTGACACAGCTACTGAGATGCTGATAAGGCCTGGTAGATGCTGAATAATTCCTCCTATTAAATGACTGGTTTGAAAATCTCCTTCCCAAATCGGCACCAGCAGAGCCCTGCASTTATGTAACTGGGAGAGTTCAGGAGAGCAGCTGCCTGCAGGGGAAGGAGTGACCTCCACTGAGTCCTTCAAAGGACAGAGCATTTGCTTTTATCACCAACTTGAGCCTCTCCCTGCCCTACCAGACCTTTTATCTGCTGTTTTTGCCTCAGAGGAGGGAAAAGGGAATAGATGGGCACATCTGAACTCCCCTGACTTAACACTTGTGCTGACTCAGGGCTTTTTCTTCCTTCCTACCCCTCCTCCAGCAGAGCGTTATTTAGTGGCAGAGATTTAGAAGGTGAAGTGAAACAACTCAAGAACATCTGATTTTTTTTTTCCGCTGTCCCCATTTCAAAGGATCATCTCTAACGTTGAGACAAGCACATGGATTTTCATAGTATAGCTTTGTGAGATTAAGTCAGGCCTACAAGTGAGTAAATCTTGGGCTGAAAGGCCACCACTGCTGTCCAAGACGGGCTTGATGGCTCAGACCTATTCCTTTGGCTGCCCTAACTCCTCTAAGAACAAGATGGATTGAAACATGGGAGTTCATGCAGARCTATGTCATGAGCACCTGTAGGAAAGGGAGGGAAGAAGTCTATCAGGCACTGCCTGCCACCCAAACTGTTCCATGATTCTGCAATACAGAAGTGACTTTTCAGCAGTTTGATCATTGCCACAGGTGTTGAAAGGCATCTGCAGTGGGGATTTGCTGTGTTAATCTCATTTGGGGGCTTGGTACAAAATAGAAGAAATGGCAGGACCTGACATTTGTGAAGGTTTTTCCCTTCCCAGTCGTTCCTGTAAGGAGCAGAAACCCTGGAAAGTTTTGCAAACTGGTGACTGTTAAAACTTGATCTCCAAAGAGCAAGAATCAGAATTCCCTGAAGGTCTCAAATTGCTTTTGTTTTCCAACATTGATCTAAAATTACCAGGCTTCGCTAAAACTCTCTGAGTCCCTTGGTTGATCCAAGTCCAGAGGCTTTCCCATGGAACATCTGCAAACATTCTGATGTGATGTCTTGCTTGGGGCCATTTTGTTGTCATTTGGAATTCTTGGAGGTTGTGGGGACTTTATCTGGTTSGGTTTGTTGTTTTTTGTTTTCCTGTAAGAGGAGGAAAGTGACTGATAAATAGCCTCAGGAATTAATTTTGGCAATCAAATCAAGAATTATCTTGTGAGGAATTGTTTAGAAATAGAAATGCTGTGTTGCATTTTAGGAAAAAAAAAGTAGGATCTTTTTTGTGTGAAACGTGCTTGTATAAAGACACACAGCACTGAAATAGCTCAATTATTCTTAGTTTATACCTGCTGTGGCTTAATTGCAGTTGTCTCTGTAAACATGGCCTCAGCAGAGCACAGATAACTTTAAATAGAAACTCTAATAAAAGAGTTGTGTTTTTAAAGTCCATATATAATACACCATGAAAGGAGTTTTGATACATATCTGACTCCTATGAATAAATGTTTTTACTGGAGTTATTTTCAACCTGCTCATTTTTTCAAGGTAAAAACTTTCAACCTCAGTACTTAAATTTAGATATGATCTGGGCTTTTATATATACAGAGTTAGTTTGTATATGGTTCTGTCTTACCTTTATATGAACAACTTTTAGGGTTAGATGCTCCTTGTTTTCCATATATATATATATATATATATATATATACGAACGCTACTTGTATATAGAGTAATACTGGTTTATGAGAAGAAATAATTTGGAGTGAGGATCAGAATTGTAATATGTCTGGGCTTACCTACAGCAGTAGGATGGAAGAGAGCCCTGACAGCTGGGCTGGCTGGGCAGGACCTTGTCTCCCTCATTCAGAGCTGGGGGTAAGCAAATGTTTGTCATTAGTGTCTGTTTTAACACTCTCTGTAAATAAAGATAATTGTGTCGTGATGGAAATTCTAATTGTACATAATACATGTACATAGTATAGGGAGTGAAACAAAGTTATCTTTTAGGTCCCTTCCAACCCAAACCATTCCATGATTCTGKGTTCACTCCCAGACTTTTGGGCTTCCCAGATGACACAGAGKCCAAGCCCATGACCCAGGAGATGTTCAGTGAAATTGGAACAACTCTCACAACCAGGGTCCTTTCTGCCTGCCCAGAACAGCACAGACCAATAACTCCAAACAGAAGGAAATCACAGAGAGCAGCTGTGGAATGGTCCTGTGGGCATTTCAAATTATTGATCTCTGGGAATGTAATTTATCTGTCACAGTGCTCTCCCTGACCTGGGAGCACCAACACGCTCCAGTGCCCCACAGACCTGACCAGAGCGGGGAACCACGGGSGTYGGGCTCTGCTCCCAGGGAASAGGGACAGGAGGAGAGRGAACGGCCTCAGGCTGGGCCAGGGGAGGCTCAGGGTGGACACCAGGAGGAATTTGCCCATGGAAAGGGTGCTCAGGCCTTGGCAGGGGCTGCCCAGGGAGCTTTGGAGTCCCYATCCCTGGAGGTGTCCCAGGAAGGGCTGGAGGTGGCACTGAGTGCTSKRGGCTGKGGACAAGGTGGGCATCGGGCACAGGTGGCACTSCATGGGCTGGGAGGGCTGACCTTRGGGAGAGAGCCTGTGGGATGGCTGCTGTTGGCACCACACTGGGAATTGGAAATYGGATATTTGTCTTTTCTGGAGGGTTGGGAAGTACAGAACTCATGTCTGATCCCAGTGTTCAGTGGTGTATATTGTGTGGATGWGATGTGAATCCCTGTTTAGGGAGGAAGGGATTTGTGTTGGAAGGAGGTGTTTAATGTTRGATTGGTTTGGCAAATCCCAGTGCAGCAATGCCTTAAGCTCCTTTGTGACAGGCACAGGTGAGTAGCTTAAAGTTCCTTGTGCTCTCTAAAAGTAGGATAAAGAATTTGTTCCATCTTCCGACTCTTGTGGAAAATATATGTACASCTTTGATGGACTGTTGGGTCACATTTCCTTATTGGTGTAATTTTGCTGATGGTGGGAGTTCTTTCCAAGGGAACTGTGTGCAAATGACTGACGGTGCAGTTGTGGTTCCCCTTATTGTCTCCTCCTCTTCCTGTTTGAATAATTTCTGAASTGATTGGTCAATGTCAATTGCATTTGTTAGAGTTGAAAAAATTGCTGAGACATCCAAGTTCCTACAAAAACCAGGAGCTGGAGTGAAATCACAGCTTTGCTGAAGTTAGGGGATGGCACAGAGCTCAGTTCATCCATCTTGGATTTCTGGCAGCTCTCTGGTTCATCCAGTTACTTTRTCCATGATTTTTGTTTTATCCCTCTGTGGGTTCTTTCTTGGGGATGCTGGGAGAGGCAAGGAAGGTGGAGGAGAAGAGTCAGTGCTGCTGTGGAACTGGTGGAGCCGGGAGTATGGGATTGCAGATGTAAACAACTGGTTACTCTTTGAAAATGGGGTTGGAAATTGAAATGTCAGTTCTGTGCTCCTTGCTGCAGTAGAAACATTGAGGGGCTGGAGCATGTCCAGGGCAGGGAGCGGAGCTGGGAAGGGGCTGGAGCCCCAGGAGCG
>NW_026623855.1:1193-4816 GCF_030028575.1 Malurus melanocephalus | reverse complement strand
CTTCTTTTTTCCTCCTTTTTCCCCTCTTTTTTTCTTCCTTTCATTTTTTCCCCAATATTTCCTTGCAGTCATAAGACCCAGCAGCATCACAGAGTTCTTGCCCACAGCAGAGAACAATAAGAAAATACAGGCAAAGATAGAAGTGCTGATCTTGTAGCACTTCAGGAATAGTTTTGGGAGAGCCCCACACCTCAGGGAGTTTGTTCTGAACACTGTGGATCCCTGTGTCTGGAATTTGAAACTTTGGAGGTAACTCTGTGCATGGAGCAGCATCAGCTGTGTTCCCTGGCCTTGGACAAAGCTTTGGAGTCACATTCTTGGCCAAACGATGAAGGAAAGAAATCAGGATTGTGTCTGTCATTCCCTAAATTCCGACTGCTGGGGAGTCTGGCCGGCAAAAGTGCCAGGGGTTTGTGCAGGGACATCTGGGGAGGGGACAGAGGAGGTTCCCAAGTTGGAAGCCAGAAGAGAATGTGGGAAGTGTGAAAGGGGGATGGGGAGGGGAACMAACAGGAATTCAGACAAAAGGAAATTGTTGGTGCAAGTGAATGCCTTTTCTTAGGGATATTGATAAATTTCTGCTGCTGTTCAAGCAGCCTAAATTATTCTCTGTTCCTCTTTGCCTTTCTGCTGTTGCCTGGAAGACACGAGTGGAATCTCCCGGGACAAGAGGCCGTTGCTCATTGTTGTGCGGCTGCGGTGCTGGTCATTGTCTCTTGGCTCGGGCAGCTCATGTCAGGCTTTGTGTGCAGCAAGAAAAATGTTTTTCCTTTTCTCTCTCCAGATTAAATTTGGAGCCTGTGTAGTTGCTTTGTTTGCAGAGCCAGTGGTGCTCTCCTGGAGGCTCTCCAGCCCTCCGACGGCACCTTTGTCACTCTGTGCTCCTGSATTTTTGGGCTGGGCTGAGGGTAAAGCAGCCTGGAAAAGGAGKTTGAATTTTATAATGTGTTTGGGTTAAAACAGAGGGACCCTGAGCAAGGCAGAGCATTTTCTGTCAGGCATAAAAACTAGATTGGTGACGATATGTTGGGTTTCAACAGCTGGAAATGGAGCCAACTTCCCTCTTAAGCAGGAGCAGAGATTGTAGCACTCAGGAAAGTCCTGGATCCTTGGGATCTCACTGAGCTCTGTTCTTCACTCCATCACTGACTATTTATAAATAAAGGCTGGTTTTGAGGCCATTCTTAAAGCAGARCTGAAATGTAGCTGTTTGGTAGTAGGAGATGCCCTCATGGATGCGCAGGGAAGTGCAAAAATCACACTTTGAGTTCTGTAAGTCACAGTTGGTGTGGCAAGTATTGACACACTCCTGCTTCTTCAGTGCCTTCTTTTTTGCTGTAGTTATTAATAATTCAGAAAATAGAACATACTGTGTTTATATGTGTTTATTTTTTTTCAGGCATCTATTAACAAGCTAAAAGTGACAGAACCATGGCTCAGTTTCCAACACCTTTTGGGGGTAAGTGGTTTCTAGTATGTTCTGAACTGTTCCTACATGCAAAAACTTGGCATAAACTTGTTCCTTTCCAAGAATGTTCTATAGGGAAGTGTTTGTGCAGAGTGTGTCTCTCAGCTGAGTTTCCCTGTTTCGTAATGGCTTTGCAGGCCCAACTCAGCCAACAGCACAGATCCCTGTGTCCTGCATCGATCCYTTCCAGCTCCACACTCTGTCCCTGCAGGGCACATCCAGGCACATCCAGGCCACTCAGCCCCTGGCACTGGGGCACCGCCTCATTGTGCTCTACTTGTACTGGAGAAGGGCAGATGGTTTTTCCTTTGAGGGTTCCTGAACTTTTTAATTGCTAAAAGGTCCAGCAGATGCCTTCGTGTGGTATCACTTCCAGTTTCTTTTCCTTGTTGTCCCATCACCCATATGTGGATAGAACAAAAGTGACATCTTTTTAGCTCTTCATTTACAACTGGGGAAGTGGCAGCATCTGGAAATGCAGTTAAAAATCCGGGATGGGCGCTGGCAGTGCAGTAGGGATGTGATTTTTGCTCTTCACATGAAATCACAGAATCCCAGATTGGTTTGGATTGAAGGGACYCTAAAGTCCATCCCATTCCACCCCAGCCATGGCAGGGACACCTCTCTCTGTCCCAGGCTGCTCCCAGCCCCAATGTCCAGCCTGGCCTTGGGCACTCAAAGGGATCCAGGGGCAGCCACAGCTTCTCTGGGTACCCTGTGCCAGGGTCTCCCTGTCCTCCCAGGGAACAATTCTGTATAACTCACCCAAATTCCCCTCTGTCGATCTGAGCCCATYCCTGCTTGTCCTGTCACTCAGTTACTGATTAGCAGTCCCACTTCTTTGTAGGCCCCTTCAGATCGTGGGAATACATTTGAGTTCAGTTTTGCAGCTGATCTGCAGGAGAATTACAAACATAAATGTCAGTGTGGAGACAAACTCTGGTTCCACTTAAATGTTGTGTCTGTTCAAGGCTTTTCTTTGGGCAGGTTAAGRTGAGATTTTGGGAAGGCATGAGGTACCTTTGCAGTTAAAGGAACTGGAATTTCAGCTGTGTGTGCCCTGGGGGACAAATGACCTTTCATCCTTGGGTTATTTTCTGAGACCCAGAATGATATGAGATAATTACACTCAAAAATAAAAAGAGGGTGTTCTTATAGTAATGTTTCTTAATGTCTTTTCTCCATTTCTTTTGAACCAGGCAACCTGGATATCTGGGCTATTACTGTGGAGGAGAGAGCGAAACATGATCAGCAGTTCCATAGTCTGAAACCAACAGCTGGATTTATCACTGGTAAACAAAYAGTTTTCACTTCTGATTTTGTTTAATTCTATCTGAACTAGTGAGCCTAAACAGAGCTGCCTGAGAGACATA
Organism: Malurus melanocephalus; assembly: GCF_030028575.1. Taxonomy (NCBI): domain Eukaryota; kingdom Metazoa; phylum Chordata; class Aves; order Passeriformes; family Maluridae; genus Malurus; species Malurus melanocephalus. Next base: position 1,975 of record NW_026623855.1, on the reverse strand, counting down.
TGGGTGTAAGAATTAACAACTTGGAACAGATATTTCATCCCAGTTTTCATATGTCTTGTCACATCAGGCCCAATTTTTCTGGTTTTTTTTGATATTTTCTCTTCCCCATCCTGCTGTGGAAGGGAAGGTAGTGATCGGTTCTTAGTCCGTGCTTTGGGACAGCCCACYGCACTAATATTGTGATGAATAAAAGATCTGATTAAATAAATCTGTGTCAATTTAACTGAAATCAGGTTTAGAAATTCAATTTGCRAAGCACGGACACCAGCATGGTTGACCTCCGCCAAAGATCTAAATGCAAAACTGATTGGAGCAGTGGGAAGCAAAGCTCGAAATCAAGGAATTGCACTGATCYGACTAAATTTTCATCAAACTTTGGTCTCAAAGGCAGTTGGAGGCCTCCTCTTTGTTAGTCTGTTTTGYGACATTTAATTTTCTTAGTGCTCTGTAAATGATCATCAGTCATGAATGGGTTGGGTTTCTGTTACAGGTATTTTTGCCTGCTGATTCCCCATTCCCTCTGCCAGGTGTTTGGAGCTGTAGCTCAAGCCATGTCCTGTTTATTTTACAGGTGATCAAGCTAGGAACTTTTTTTTCCAATCTGGGTTACCTCAGCCAGTGTTAGCACAGATATGGTGAGTATGGGAGGCGTGGGACACGTGCAGCCGGGGCACAGCGGTGTTTATGGGACACACTGGGGCAGGGGCTGGGCCGTGGTGCTGAATGGGGTGAATCCAGCTGGGGCTGGGCTCCCCTGGGACTGCCCAGGGCTCAGGGTTGGG
>NW_026623855.1:0-663 GCF_030028575.1 Malurus melanocephalus | reverse complement strand
TGGGTGGGATGTGGTAGTGCTGGAGGGCAGGAAGCTCTTCAGGGGGATCTGGGCAGGCTGCAGCCATGCATGGGCTGAGCTCAGTGGGGTGAGGTCAAAGAGGGCAAGTGCTGGGTGCTGTCCTGGGGTGAGCACAGCCCCATGGAACACTCCAGTCTTGGGGAAGAGCAGCTGGAAAGCTGGGAAAGGCTCTGGGGGTGCTGGGCACATGAGCTCAGGGGTGCCCAGGTGTGCAGGAGGCTGATGGCCCCTGGGCTCTCCTAGAAAACAGCATTTTTGAAGTTGGCAATTTCCAAKCCTCATTTCAAATTGCTAAATGTTTTTGGATCTCTTAAAATTGGACTAAAACAATTAGTATTTATTAATTAGTGTAATGGGAGAGCCTAGGCAAGACCGGGATTATCTGTTCTGAAAATGAAGACGTTTGACAATAGAGACAGTTGACAGTTGACACAGACTGTTCAATTGGAGTTGGAGTAAAAGCTTTGAAGCTGGAAGTTTTTGTCACTCCTTGCTGAGTTCAGTCAGGTCCAAATCTGCTGCACATTACACCGTACAAACATTTCTACACTGCCAGATTTTCCTGCAGGAGTGAAAGTATTTCTGCTCCTAATTCTTTGGCCCTGCCAGACCTGGACCTGTGTATGGAATGCCAGGAGCCAG
>NW_026623854.1:366857-369657 GCF_030028575.1 Malurus melanocephalus | reverse complement strand
TGTTGGTTCCTGCTCCTTGTCTGGTGTCTCCACTTACCCACTCAGAAATAAACTGCTCTGCCCCCCAGGGCTGTTATTGCACCGAATTCCAGAGGGTGGGAAAGCTGCTTTCGCTGGGCTGGAAGGGATTTTCACAGTTCCTACCGCAATGACCCGCGGGATTGGAAACAGAAGGGATTTCCTTCCTCCTCAGCAGCCCAGGAGGGGGACGAGCCCCTGACGCCAGAGCATCCCATCTCTGACACCACAACTGCGGCACAGGGACAGCGGGGCCGGGACTGAGATCGGCTGGGAGAGAGCACGGGAGGGGCCGGACAGGGTGGGGACAGCCCCGGCTCTGTGCTGGGAACATCTGTGCCTGGAACCCTGAACATCTGCACCTGGAAACCCTGAACATCTGCACCTGGAAACTGTGAACATCTGCGCCTGGAAACAGTGAACATCTGCGCCTGGAAACAGTGAACATCTGAGCCTGGAATCTGTGAACATCTGCACCTGGAAACCCTGAACATCTGTGCCTGGAACCCTGAACATCTGCACCTGGAACCCTGAACATCTGTACCTGGAATCTGTGAACATCTGCACCTGGAAACTGTGAACATCTGCACCTGGAACCCTGAACATCTGCACCTGGAATCTGTGAACATCTGCACCTGGAACCCCGAACATCTGCACCTGGAACCCTGAACATCTGCACCTGGAAACCCTGAACATCTGCACCTGGAAACCCCGAACATCTGCACCTGGAACCTGGAACATCTGTGCCTGGAACCCTGAACATCTGCACCTGGAACTTGTGAACATGTGCAGCTGGAAACCCTGAACATCTGCACCTGGAATCTGTGAACATCTGTGCCTGGAACCCTGAACATCTGCATCTGGAACCCCGAACATCTGCAGCTGGAAACCCTGAACACCTGGTGCCCAGAACACCTGCAGCTGTAAATCCCGAACATCTGCCCCTGGTACCCGCACATCCGCCCCCTGCCCCTCTGCCCCCCGTGCTGCACACCCAGAGCCGCTGCACCGCTGGCTCCTGTTCCCAGCCCCGCTCCCCNGGTGCCACTGCTCAGTGTTGGGGTCATGGGGCAGCAGGGAGGGAGGGAAGGGGCAGAAAAGGGGAAGGAAGGAGGAGGGATGGAGGGRAAAGGGGAAAGGAAGGAAGGAGAAAGGGAGGAAGAGAGGGATGAGGAARGGAGGGYGGAGGTGCTGGATTGTGATGTTGGAGCTTGGTGCCAGGAGTGACCCCGCTGCGGTGTCAGGCATGGAGGCTCCTTTATCTGGTGCAAAACCTCTAATTAAACAAAAAAAAGCAGCTTTTTGTTAAAGACTCCTCTAATAGAGCCTTTCTTAGCTTGGGACTGACTGCAGTGGCTCCTGGCATGCAGGAAAACGGGAACAGCTCTGTTGGGATGCAGAGTGTTGGTTCCTGCTCCTTGTCTGATGTCTCCACTTACCCACGCAGAAATAAACTGCTCTGCCCCCCAGGGMTGTTATTGCACCGAATTCCAGAGGGTGGGAAAGCTGCTTTTGCTGGGCTGGAAGGGATTTTCACAGTTCCTACCGCAATGACCCGCGGGATTGGAAACAGAAGGCATTTCCTTCCCTCAGCAGCCCAGGAGGGGGACGAGCCCCTGACGCCAGAGTGTCCCATCTCTGACACCACAACTGCGGCACAGGGACAGCGGGGCCGGGCCTGAGATCGGCTGGGAGAGAGCACGGGAGGGGCCGGACAGGGTGGAGACAGCCCCGGCTCTGTGCTGGGAACATCTGAGCCTAGAACCCTGAACATCTGCACCTGGAAACAGTGAACATCTGCACCTGGAAACCCTGAACATCTGCACCTGGAAACCCTGAACATCTGCACCTGGAAACAGTGAACATCTGCACCTGGAACCCTGAACATCTGCACCTGGAAACAGTGAACATCTGCACCTGGAACCCTGAACATCTGTACCTGGAATCTGTGAACATCTGCACCTGGAACCCCGAACATCTGCACCTGGAAACCCTGAACATCTGTGCCTGGAACCCTGAACATCTGCACCTGGAACATCTGCACCTGGAACCTGGAACATCTGCACCTGGTACCCCGAACATCTGTACCTGGAAACCCTGAACATCTGTACCTGGAAACCGTGAACATCTGCACCTGGAAACAGTGAACATTTGTGCCTGGAACCCTGAACATCTGCACTTGGTACCCCGAACATCTGCACCTGGAAACCCTGAACATCCTCAGCTGGTACCCCGAACATCGGAACCTGGAACATCTGCACCTGGAATCTGTGAACATCTGCACCTGGAAACCGTGAACACCTCCAGCTGTAAATCCCAAACATCTACACCTGGAAAGCCCGAACATCCGCAGCTGGTACCCCGCACATCTGCCCCTGGTACCCGCACATCCGCCCCCTGCCCCTCTGCCCCCCGTGCTGCACACCCAGAGCCGCTGCACCGCTGGCTCCCGTTCCCAGCCCCGCACCCCACAGCCCCGGGGACCGCACACCCGCACTGCTGCACCCCCGGCTCAGGCTCTGCTGCCCCGACCCCGTACCCTGGTACCTCTCTCCTCTCTCCATCTGGCTCCTCTCCCCTCTCTCCATCTCTCTCCTTTCCCTCTCCATCTCTCCCATTCCCTTCTCTCTCCATCTCTCTCCTTTCCCTCTCCATCTCTCCCATTCCCTTCTCTCTCTCTCCCTCTCCCCTCCGTCCCCTCCCGGCGCCTGCGCGCGGCGCGTCCGGGCGGATCCGGCGGAAGCGCCGCGAAGGTTCCGGGGCCGCGATGGCTCCGGACCCC
>NW_026623854.1:363488-365161 GCF_030028575.1 Malurus melanocephalus | reverse complement strand
AAAGATTTGAATCCAGCACTTACCATCTGTGAGCTCTGCTCTATTAGCTGATCTTAAAGCTTCCACTGGTTTCTGTTTTTKCTGTAAAGGAGGTGAAATCTTTTGTTCTCACCYTGCASCWGGAGCCAGCAGTGCTGTCTGTGTTTGGTGACTTTCTTGGCTGTGTCCTCTTTGTGCTGTCCTAGATCAGTTAAATGCAGTGTTCTCCACGTGGATGTTTTTGGGATTGGTGGGAGCCACGCTGGTTCTGTGTCCATAACAAACAGGCCACGTTGGTCACAGACTAGGAATAATTCTGTAAAAAGGCATTTTCAGTGCAGGAGAGGGAGGGAGGGCTGTTCTTTTGGGTTTCATTGCTTTTGCCTCTGGAATTGCCCTCCCATATTTGCTCTCCTGGCTACCCTTCACAGCTGCTGGTGGCTGCAGCTTCTGCCTGAGCCTGTGAGTCCTGCTGAGGAGCAGGAGTGACCTGGCTGGAATGGCCTGGCTGGAATGGCCTGGCTGGAACATACTGGCTGGAATATCCTGGCTGGAACATACTGGCTGGAATATCCTGGCTGGAATATCCTGGCTGGAATATCCTGGCTGGAATGGCCTGGCTGGAATGGCCTGGCTGGAATGGTCTGGCTGGAACATACTGGCTGGAATATCCTGGCTGGAATGGCCTGGCTGGAATGGCCTGGCTGGAATATCCTGGCTGGAATGGCCTGGCTGGAATGGCCTGGCTGGAATATCCTGGCTGGAATGGCCTGGTTTGAATAGCCTGGCTGCAGTGGCCTGGGCTCAGTGTCCTGGGCTCAGCCTGGGGCTCTGCCCATGCCACAGATGGGCCCAAGGCTCTCCTCATGAACCACTGCCTCTCCCACCTCTTCATCYGTGTTGTAAAAGTTGATTTTTCTTTGAGACTTCTTTTCCCTTCCATGTGTTTAAAGTGCCCCATGAGTTAATTCCCAGAGGACAGAGAGGAGGAAAGGGGTAACAACAGCCCAGCCTTGTTCCTAAGCTGGTAGCCAGGCTGTGGACAGCAAAATGACTCTGCCATTTCCTCCTGAGGGGTGAATTCCCACCCCTTCCCAACTGTCCATGTGGGTCTGGTTGTCAGGGATGCAGGCATAGACAACTCAGGGCCTGAATCTTGTGCCAGTAAATCCAACTTTCCTCTCCTGCCTGAGCCTGGATRGGGTGTGGGTTGTAGGGAAGGGGCTTGGAAGGATCTTGGAGTTTGGAGGGGATTTGGAAGGATCTTAGAGGGATCTTGAARGATYTTGGAAGGATCCTGGCAGGAGCTGGTGTTAGGGACGGAGCCCCTGGGGTYTGTAGGGCTCAGCTGCCYTTCCCAGCTCRGGGTCCCTTTGAAATCCCTGCAGAGTCCTGGCCCAGCTTTGGGATTCTGGAGTGGCAGAGCCCAMCCTGGAATGTGCCTGGAGCTGAGGCTCAGCTTTTCCCTGCATTAGAGAAATCAGCACCTGCAGCTTGATGAAGCCCAGCAGTGCCACTTGCCCGGTTTGTGCTGCTTTTCCACGTGTGCTGCAGCCCTGCTGTGACAGCCCTGGCTGCCCAGCTCCTGTTCCTGCACAGCCCTTCCTTTCATTAACCTTCCTGCRCCACTGATCACATATTTATTGTCCCCGGGGCTGGGGCTGCCAGGCTTCCCCTGGAATTAATCTGCTTTA
>NW_026623854.1:358019-363187 GCF_030028575.1 Malurus melanocephalus | reverse complement strand
GGGCTGGTGCTGGGACAGGGCTGGTGGCCATGGAGGTGCTGCAGGGTGCCCGGGCTGGTGCTGGGACAGGGCTGGTGGCCATGGAGGTGATGTAGGGTAGCCGTGGTACTGTCACCTGTCTGGGGTGCCTAAGGCAGCCAGCACGGGCAGCTCCCAGCCCTGGAAGCTGTGTGACCAGTGAGCCCAGCCATAGGTAAATGGTGATGTGAACAGCACAGAATGTCCTGGAACATGGGAGCAGCAGTTCCTGTGCTGGTGGGGCTGGAAGTGTTCTGCCAGCTGCAAGGAATGCTGCAGGCTTCCCATCAGGAGCTGGTATAGAAATCTCCACCTGGGATGGTGCCTGGAGAGGCTTTGGAAGTGCTTGTGTTCTTCTGGCCTCTCATAGGTGTTTGGAGGGGTAGAGAGAGCTTTTCTTTCATATGTTGAATTATATTTGTTTAATTTATTAGCTTGGAGCTTCCTAAAAATCCGGTGTGAGCGCTGTGAGTGAGAGACTGTCCAGTCCTTCCCCAGCAGAGTGACCTGTGAGGCCGAGCTGGGGCGCCCTGGGTGCTTCAAAGCGCCCCACTGGAGCTAAGGGAATGTTCAAGTGATCATCCACCCCATTGTCATATGACCCAGGTTTTGTTCAAGGCTCAGTCTTGCTGATCAGTCTTCTAAAGCCCTAAGCCTTGATGTGTGGCCTTGGCCTGCAGTAAATGCTGCTTGAGTAGTCTCAGTTCCTCGGGAGGTGCTGTAGGAATTATCAGTGGAACAATGAGATAAGCCCTCCCTTGTCAGGCAGTGCCGCCGTGGTTTGGAGCCGGGCGCGTTGCTGAGCCCTGTAATTAGTTAAATCTGCTCCTGTAATCAAAAGGCACGGCCACTCTCCAGTGCCCTGTGACGGCTCCCCAGGTTTGGTGATTAGCAGCACAGGCCGTGGGTGGCTAATTGGATGAGCTTTAATCTTCACACCAGCGCGGCCGGCAGCACGGGCACGGGGGAGCTGTGCCGTGCTGAGGGCCGGGGCAGTCACCAAACATGGCACAAAAATGGTTGTGACCAGCAGAGCACTGTCATGACCCAGCCTGCGAGAGCGGGGCAGAGCGCTGGGGGAGGGAGGGACACAGAGCTGCAAATGATTTCAAATTTGCTTGCCTTGGCTGTTTTTTAACAGGCGGGAATGGCTGTGCTCTTTTTGGCAAGCACAGAGCTTTACGTGCCCTTTGCTTTAGTTAAACAACGTTGTCAGATGTTGTTACTCTGGATTTTGTGTCCTTCTAATTAAACTGAATTGGGTGAAGTGCAATGATTTTCCATCTTCGGAAGTGTAATGCTTCTGTCATGTTCACAGAGCTGGTGCCAGTGGGGAGACTGATAATAAAAAAGATTTAATAAAAGAGCATTTTAAACCCCCCAGAGCAGGGAGGAGAGCTGGGTGCTGTGGCAAACTCCATCCCAGGAGTGTGTGTCTTTGATTGCCAGCCTCGATAAACACCCGGGAATGTGATGGAGTTCAGGTCTGGGATGCAGGACAATCCCAGCGCCTCTCTGCTGTTGCCCTTGAATCCCAGGTGGTCAGGGCACAGCAGGGCTCTGCTCTGCTTTCAGCATCACTGGGGTGGTTGAGGGGGATGTTGTGGTTTATAAAAAATGCTTTTCAGCCCCTTTTGGAAAAAAAATTGGTTTTTTTTCTATTTTTCATTCTGCCTTCCCGTTGAGCTGCAGTCCCGAGCCCACGCTGCGGTGTCCAGGCAGAGGAGCTGAGGTGCTCTCTCCTGTGGGTGGTTCTCCAGCAGTGCTGCTCCATCCCACGGCCAGGAGATGTCCCCAGCTCCCCAGAATTCCTCCAGGAGCTCCGGCCGAGCTCTGGGTTGTGCCCGGACACCTCGAGTGCCAGCCGGTCCCTGACCCCTCCTGGCCCCGCTGTCCCTGTGCACAGTGACCTCCTGATGGGGCTGTGGCCACAGAGGGATGTCCAGCAGATGTGGGCACTGGGCAGCATCAGCATCTCCTGGGGAACAACTCAATTAAAAACTCAATTAAAAACATCAAAACAACTGCAACGTTCGAATTAGGTCTTGGTGTGATTAATAAACTTTGAGAGATCCTAAAAGCCCTCTCAGTTCTTCTGTTTGTGGAAGTACTTTGGGGAATAGCAACGAAAAGTTGTATAAATTCAGCACATCTGCCTCTTTAGGTATTTTTGTGTTATAGATTGTATTTTATATCTTTTGTRTATTGTCTATAAAGCTGTATCATATAATTGATTGTATATTTATATATACAAATAAATCTCTATTTTTAGTATATTTTAGCATTAGTGTTTGTTATATTAATATTCCACTATTTCTTAAGGGGGGATATTGAAAATGCAGCTTGGGAGGACTTTTGTATTTTCACTGTTTCGAGGCTTGCATTGGTTGTTCTTTGAACAGTGACCTTGCACAGGAGGTGCTTTGAAGAATCCAGGAACTGGTCCTGGGGGGAGAAGGAGCAGCAGGGACAGGCACAGTCACAAAAGTGGCTTTTGTACCCAAAACTGCTCCCTGCAGTTGCTAAAGGGCCTGGAGCAGCACAAAACCTGTGTTCCAGCTGTTGCTGGAGCCCCTGTGTCCTGTCCTGGGATCAGCCAGGACTGGCAGTGACCATCAGAGGTGAAATCTCYCAGGATGCAGTGGATTCCAAAGGTTCCATCTCCTGTGGGCTCCCCCAGCTGGCCCATGACCCCACCCCTTTGTTTTGCGTGGTTCTTGGTCATGGATCATCTTTTGAGGGTGAAATTAAATCAATGAAAAACCAATCAGCTGATGTTTGGCGAATGGGAAAGCTCAGTGTGACCCAGAGAGCACCCCTGGGCAGAACCAGCCCTGAGGAGGGCCCTGCTGTGCCCTCCCAGCTGGRCACACAGGGAGTGCTCACAATGGTTGCAGGAGCCCCTGGAGCTGTCACAATGGTTGGTGGATCCACTGGAGCTGTCACAGTGCTGGARGAAGCCACTCATAGAATTCTCAGAATGTTTGGAGGAGCCACAGTGCCTGTCTCTGGGATTGAGAGTAGCCACAGGGCTTGTCCTGGTGGATTAGAGTAGCCCCGGGGCTTGTCCTGGTTGACTGGAGTAGCCCCAGGGCTTGTCCTGGTGGATTAGAGTAGCCCCAGCATTGTCCTGSTGGAYTRGAGTAGCCCCAGGGCTTGTCCTGGTGCAYTGAAGTGACCCCAGAGCCCGGAGCAGGACGTGGCCGTGCCAGTGGCCGCAGCGATGGCCCATGATGATGTGAGCTATTACCGGGGGCAGTACAAGGACAGACTCCTGTCCCTGCTCAGGTGAGGGGCTCCWCATCCTCTCCTGCCTCCCCATCCCTCCTTCACCCCMCCGGRGTGAGCTCCCATTCTTTATCTCTCCATTCCCTCTTGTAGTGCCTTTCCCAGCCCTGGAGCTCCTCTGGCTGTGCCAGGGGGTCCCTGCTGGGGGGTCACTCTGCCAGAGGGGTGGGAGGTGGGATTGGGGTCTTGTCACCACACCTGGGACCCAGCCCAGCTCCCAGAGTGACCCAGCATCCTGCCAGGAGCTGGACCCGGAGCGTAACCTCAGGAAATGTGTGGCAGGGAGCTCCGGCCCACCGAGGAGGAATCCACCAACTCCTTCATCTGCCTCCTGAAGAAGATGAAGGAAGTGCGATTGATGGAGAAGGTCGTGGAAGAGAAAGAGGAGGTGAGGAGGCTGGGAGCGCTCTGGGACAGGGCTGGGGGGTTTGGAGGGTGACAGGAGCAGGCAGGGCGGGGGCTCTGGCTGTGGCAGCCGTGTCACCCTCGCTCTGCTGCTGCCAGGCCTTCACTGAGAGGATGGAGGCCCTYGCTGAGCAGTGGAAGGAGCTGCACGCCAAGAGGGCCCAGCTGAAAGCACACGTGGAGAAATCGGGGAGCACTGTCAAGGTACAGCGGGCACACCTGGCACACTCTGTACACCTGGCACACCTTGGTCACACCTGGAACACCTCGTACACTGGGCACAGTGGGCAGAGCAGGCACACCTGACACAGCAGGCACACTGAGCACACCCAGCACTCCTTGCACACCAGTCACACCTCATGTACCTGGCAGACATGGCACACCTGGAACACCTTACACACTTGTCACACTTGTCACACCTGGTACCTGGCACACATTGTACCTTGCACACCTGTCACACTTGTCACACCTGGTACCTGGCACACCTGGCACAGCACCCCTGTTCAGCCAAGCCCCAGTTCCTCTCTCTTGGAACAGCCATGGGCCAGCACACCCGGCCAGGCCTGCCCCGATCCCGGCACGGATAGGAGCAGGGATTTGTACCCAGAAAGGAGAGAACATGTCCTGTACCCTGTCACTCCAGAGGACCCCAATTGTCTCCAGAGACAGGTGTCAGCCCAGCCCCGCCCCACGATGTTCCAGGGCAGGTGAAGGAGGCCTGAAAGGCACAGTCCTGTGCCAGGGGCTGCCCCCAGGCCAGAGAGCGATGGCCCCATGAAATGAGGGGAATGGTCCTGGGGTGCTGCACTGCTGTCTCCTCTCTGAAGGCGTCTCCTTCCAGTGCCCCTGGCTGACCCTGCTCCCCCTTCCCTTGCTTCCCCTTCCCTCTGGCTGTGTGGTGGTGGGAAAACATCACCAGGAGAACGAAAGGCTGCGAACCCAAGCTCTGAAGAAAGCCAAAGAAGAGAAAGTGCAGAATACMGAAAAGGAGAGTGAGCTCTTGAAAGCTAGGAGGGAACTGGAAGACCTCAAAAAACAGCACCACAAACTCTCCAAAAAACTGCTGAAGTACTCCCTGTTCAAGAGGTACCTGGAGGATGTGGTGAACAATTCCCAGGTGAGCTGGGGTGGGGCTCAGGGAGGGCCTTACCTGGGGGTTCAACTACAGGGAATGAGGCAAGAGAAGGGAAATCAACATTTTACCAAATCCAGGGGCTCCAGGTGKGGTGGGGAGGGTCACCTCACAACCAAGGTGAGCTACAGGGAGCAGTGTCATGAGAGGAGAGCCAGAACAGATGAAGGATTGAGAAAACTGAACAAAAACCATGGGAAGGGGGAAAGCTCAGGGCTGAGGGGAACAGGGGCCCCTTGTGCCACCATTTCAGGTCACACGGATGGTTTGGAAGAGGTGAAAACTGCCTGGGAGTGGGACCCAGCATGTGGGACATCACTGCACA
>NW_026623854.1:350390-357609 GCF_030028575.1 Malurus melanocephalus | reverse complement strand
AGGGAAGGGAAGGGAAGGGAAGGGAAGGGAAGGGAAGGGAAGGGAAGGGAAGGGAAGGGAAGAGATCTCCCAGCTGGGGAGGGCAGGGGAGCCCAGCGAGGGCCGAGCAGGGCAGGGCAGCGTGTCACTGACCCCAAGGTCCTGTGCCGCAGTTCCGTGACATCGAGGACGTCATCTCCTTCTACAAGGCCCTGGTGAGGACTCGCAAGGACCTGGTGCAGTCGCAGTGGTGGCACCGGCAGCTGACRGAGCAGGCCAAGGTCCTGCTGCAGCAGCACAGGGCAGAGAAGGACGCCGAGATGCAGCGCTGCAAGAATGACCTGGTGAAGCTCAAAGAGTCCTTTGAGCAGGCCCAAAGTGACATCGCCCAGTGGGTGAGGAGCTGTGGGGCGGGCAGGGGGTGCCCCAGACCTGGCTGGTCCAGGCGCTCAGGGCAGTTTGGGGTGGCAGGAGGTGCCTGACTCCATCCCTCCGTGGGGCTGGAGGAGCAGTGCCAGCCCAGCTGTGGAGCAGGATGGTCACCAGGGGAGYGGCAGTCTGGGACAGTGAGTGACAGTGATGGTACCGTGCTGCTGCAGAGGGAGGATGTGCCAGGGGACTGCAGGAGCTGGAAAATGCACGGGACGGTTCCTGGCTCTGCTCCCACCACAGCAGGCTGACCCAGCTCCAGCCCTGGGCCTTCCCAGGCTGGCTGAGGGGAATTCGGGGGCTCCAGGACAGGTCCCGGTGCTGAAGCAGACGTGCTGAGACGTGTCTCGTGTCCCCAGGAGAATCGCTGGGCTGAAATTCAGGATAGGGCTGCCAGGAAAGCCCTGGAGCTGAAATCSCTCAACATGGCCATCCACAGCCTGTTCCAGGCCGCCAGCAATCGCCTCAAGTCCAAGGTGAAGGTGGCAGCTGAGGACATCCACGTGCAGCTGGACATGGTAAATGCAGGAATGCTGCAGGAATGACCCTCCCAAAGGCAGGGGGGAGCCCCCAGGGCTGACAGACCCTCCCTGCTCCCCTGGGGTCCCTGGGCATGGGGAGTGGGGGGGACACTGGGGAAACCTGGCCCTTCCCAGAGTCAGGCAGGACTGGGGCCTGAGGGAGCAGGAGTGGGAGCCAGGCCAGGACAGGGGGTGCAGGGATGAGGGGGTGCAGGGATGCAGGGGTGCAGGATGATGGGATGCAGGGGTGCAGGATGATGGGGTACAGGGGTGCAGGATGATGGGATGCAGGGGTGCAGGGATGCAGGATGATGGGATGATGGGATGCAGGGGTGCAGGATGATGGGATGCAGGGGTGTTGGGGTGCAGGGATGCAGATCCAGCCACGGCCCAGGTTTGGTTTCATTCCCCACCAGAGGCACATTCTGGTGCTGCAGGTCCAGCAGGGCCCTGTTGTCTGCTCAGGTGGCTCAGGGACATTTGCCCTCCCAAAGGGACAAACTGCCCTCTGCCTCCCGTGYCCAGCCCTGCCCTGACCCTGCCATCTCCCTTTGCCCCCCCAGATCCTGCAGTTTATCAATGACCTGCAGGACTTCTCGGATGACATGAACAAGCGCAGGCCAACTCAGTGAGGCCCTGCCCTGCCCGCGAGGGAGCAGCAGGGTGGRCAGGGGACGGAGAGGGCAAGACAACCCTGCACACATTGTAGACTAAAACAAATAGCAAATGTTCAGAGGCATCTCTTCATTTTCTGCTGACCTTCCTTGCTCTCCTGGGAGCCCAAATACCCAGCAGCAGAAGAGGGAGAAGAAGCAGGAGGGACTGAGCCCTGCGTGGCCCTCAGGGGTCCCAGAGGCTGGAGAGGGCTCACAGGGACACTRAGGGTGCCACCAAGAGCTGCTGCCCACTCTGGAAGAGTCAGCTCCTGACTCATCCTGGAGCACAGAGGATGCTGTGCCTTTGTGCCCTTGCATTTCATCTCAGCTGTGACATTTCTAAAGGGACAGCATCATCCACACCCTCCCAACAGATGACTCAGCTGTCCCCTCCCCAGCCACCCACGGCCACCCTGCCACCCACTTGGGTGCCTCTCAGCCGTGGCAGGTGACAGGAGCTGGTGGGAGAGGAGCAGCCCTGTCCCTGCCCTGTGAGGGATGGTTGGGGACACGGCTGGTCCTGTGAGGGATGGTGGGGACAGGGCTGTCCCTGCCCTGTGAGGGATGGTTGGGACATGGCTGTTCCTGTGAGGATGGTTGGGGACACGGCTGTCCCTGTCCTGTGAGGGATGGTTGGGGACAGGGCTGTACCTGTGAGGGATGGCTGGGGACACGGCTGTCCCTGCCCTGTGAGGGATGGTTGGGGACAGGGCTGTCCCTGTGAGGGATGGTTGGGGACAGGGCTGTCCCTGTGAGGGATGGTGGGGACAGGGCTGTCCCTGTGAGGGATGGTGGGGACACGGCTGTCCTTGTGAAGGATGGTGGGGACACAGCTGTTCCCAGGGGCTCCTGGAAGGGGGGCACAGAGGGCCCAGGTTCCCTGGAGTTCCCTGGACACCAAGGGCTGCCCAGTTTGGGGTTGTCCCTTTCCTGAGAGCCCTTCTGAGGACCCTCCAGCCGGGGACAGCAGGAGCCCAGGGTGACTTGAAGGATGTGGAACCAAGGACTGAAACCCTGCTCAGGTTCAGGGGTTTGGCTCTGGRGTGCTGTGGGTGAGGAATGGTTTGTGTGAACAGCTCAGTGCCTGGACATTGCGGGGTGGGATTGGTCTGGGGTGCCTTTAGTGGTGTTTTTAGGGTTGGGGTGAGTGTTGCTGTAGTATTTCCTTCTCTTGGCACACGAAAGAGATGATTAAATACAAAGTGCTGGTTGAATCTGCATCTGTTGTGACTCTCGGGATGGAAAATGCCAGCTCCTGGGGATGGTGGTGCTGGTTTCATCTGGGCTCTGAAGCGGGCTGCCATTCCAGCAGCGGGGGCAGTGCCAGCACCCTGCCCTGTGGGGCAGCTCTGCCCTGGAACGGGTGGCACCACCACTGGAGGGGACACTCCCAGTGGAGGGGACAGGTGCAGAGGCCACAATGCAGTCCCCGTGCCAGGGCCAGGCTGCTGGGAAAGGCAYTGCCAGCTCCAGAYYCCTCGGGATGCTCCCACCCGGRCACTGCCAGCTCCAGATCCCTCGGGATGCTCCCACCCGGGCACTGCCARCTCCAGATCCCTCRGGATGCTCCCACCCAGACCCTGCCAGCTCCAGATCCCTCAGGATGCTCCCACCCAGACCCTGCCAGCTCCAGATCCCTCAGGATGCTCCCACCCAGACACTGCTGCCTGCCCTGCCCAGGGGGCACAGGGCCAGTGCCAGCACTGAGCAGGGCCCTCAGCAGTGACCTCAGGACCCACTGCAGGCTCTTTAACCTGGACTGGCCCTTGCCAGGACTCAGCATTGCCAGCCCCACCACAGGGTGCCAGATGGGACAGGCAGGGACCTCACCAAACCCAAATCACAGCACTGACCATGCGCATCCAGTTTGCATCCCCCTGATGCCAGGGAGGATGCCTGAGCTCCCTGGTGCCCTTTCCCACACCCACATCCCCTCCCTGAGTGACCTCAGGCTSCCCTGGCCCTGCAGGGCTGCTGAGACCCACAGAGCCCAGGCTCTGTCCCACCCCTGCCCCTGCTCAGCTCCAGCTCCTCCTGTCCATCACCATGAGCTGCTTTTCATGTTCWTTGATCACCCATCCCAAGGCCAGGAAACACCAAAACCACGAGACCCTGCACTTTGCCTGCTGGCCCTGCTCCTCCTGAGAGAACCTGGGGTRCAGCAGGGCTCCAGGAGAAGGTCTGGGGCAGCCTGTGCCCCTCAGTGCTCCATTAAAGAACACATAGTGGAGATATCTGGTGTTCCACAGCCCCTCTGGAAATGKTGCCATGGAGGCTTGGGCAGGACAGAAGGGTCACAAATATCAAATCTATGCAAACAGTTCAGGGCCCTCTAAAGTCACAAACCCAGGCAGGAGTTTCTTACTTGTCCAAAGATCCTTCAGCCAGGCCCAAAAGTGAAATGTGGGTCAGAACCAGAGATGGAAGGGTTGGGGATCCCTTTGGGCATTCCAGGGAACTCCAAAGTCCAGCCTGAGTTTTTAGGATCGTGTCCCCGTTCCTCTTTACCTGCCCTGCTGTGACACAGCCGAGCCATCTCCTGAAAGGTCCCAGGTGGGGACAACACCTACAGAGCTTCCAACAGACATTTATTGGTTTGGGTTGAGATCAATGCACATGGACTGGTGTCACTCACATGGGCTGGGCACCTTTTCCAGCAGTTCCCTGTGCCCAGGGGAGCAGCCTGAGGAGCAGGCACAGGGACATAGCTGGGACACACAGACAGCCCCTGCTCGTCCTSCTGTGCAGCGGCACCGCTCCCAGCWTGGGCTGGGGCCAGAGAGGGAACTCTGCCACCCAGGGCTCATCCTGGCCTCTGGCTCTCTCTCAGCCTGACTGGCCGGGCCCCTCACTGTCCCAGCAGGGCCCTGGGAAGGCAGGACAGAGAGGGGCCTTTGGTGAGTGTGGATCAAAGCAAACCCCTGTGAGCTGAGCAAAGCAGCTCTGGACAGGCTCTGGAGGAGCAGGGAGGCAGTGACCAGGATGGGATCAGCTCCAGGATGGGATCAGCCACAGGGTGGGATCAGCCCCGGGATGGGATCAGCCCCAGGATGGGATCAGTCACAGGGTGGGATCAGCCCCAGGATGAGATCAGCTCCAGGAGGGGATCAGCCCCAGGATGGGATCAGCCCTGGGATGGGATCAGCCCCAGGATGGGATCAGTCACAGGATGGGATCAGCCCTGGGATGGGATCAGCTCCAGGATGGGATCAGCCACAGGATGGGATCAGCCCCAGGATGGGATCAGCTCCAGGATGGGATCAGCCCCAGGATGGGATCAGCTCCAGGGTGGATGGATGCTGCTGCTGCTGGACTGGCCTGTCCCACATTCTCACTGTCTCCCACACCCCCACTGTGTCCTGCAGGGCACAGAGCGGGCCCTGTGGCTCCATTTGGGATCTGCAGGTGCTCCCTCTGGCAGGAGAGCAGCAGGAGGTGGCAGGGGGTGGCTGCAGGAGCAACAGGGCATTAACAGTGAGCAGCCCAAGCAGGAGGCTCCAAACYGAGCCCTGTGAACCCAGAGGTGACAGAGCCAGAGCAGGGTCACACCGGCTGGACACATTTGTGGTGTCACATGGGCCCRTTTGGGACTTGCACCCTGGGCTGGGAGTGACCAGAGGGACTGGTCTGGTTTGGGGACTTCTCCAGCTGTGGGATGGAGGAGAGTCCCCAGGGAGGACAAAGGAGTGGAAACCCCCTCAGGGGTTGGAGAACAGCCACAGGGATTTCTGGCATTTCTCACAGGCTGGGGGAGCTGGGATTGTTCAGCCTGGGGAAAAGAAGCTTCAGGAGGAACAGGAGGAACCAATTATGGCCTTCAGTGCCTGAAGAAGCCAGCAGGAAACATGCAGAGGGACTGGGGACGAGGGATGGAGTCACAGGACCCAGGGAATGGATCCCAGTGCCAGAGGGCAGGGATGGATGGGATATTGGGCAGGAATTGTTCCCTGGGAGGGTGGGCAGGCCCTGGCACAGGGTGCCCAGAGCAGCTGTGGCTGCCCCTGGATCCCTGGCAGTGCCCAAGGCCAGGCTGGACATTGGGGCTGGGAGTGACCTGGGACAGTGGGAGGTGTCCCTGCCATGGCAGGGGTGGCACTGGAGGGACTTTGAGGCCCCTCCCAGCCCAGCCCATTCCATGATTCTGTGATGAGCCAGAGGAACTCAGACCCACGGCACAGCCCCGGGAGGATCCCACCGGCACCCAGGTTTATAAATGTGCAGCCAGGTGTGAAGGAGCCCCCTGGGCTGTGACACCCCCGGGGGTGTGACTGGGCAGGGACCCCACACTGTCACCCTGCAGCAGGGCTGAGCTGGGGGAGTGGCATTTTCACATTTCCAACAGGAGGCCACGCCAGGCCACCCAGGGCAGCCACAGCCCCCAGGAGAGGGCAGGAGGTGGGACAGCCCCTGTCCTGCTGCCATGGCACCAGCCTTGGGGTCCCGTGCAGGGACATGGGACTGAGACACTGGGTGACCTCAGGGTGCCCCAATCACACGGGGCTCTGTCCAGCTCGTGGGGCCAGCACAGAGGTGCTGGCTGGGGCACTGGGGACAGGACTGAGTGTCCCCTTGGCACTGAGAGCATCTCACCTGCTGTCTCCACCTTCCTCTGCCACTTTACCGGCTCCTCTTTGGTTTCCATTCCCTCCTGTTGTGAATTTTGCTCTTTTGCTCCTTTTCCCTGGTGTTGGACACTGGCCCCAGTCCCAGTGAGGGGAGGACAGCGGTTCCTGTGCCCCAGCCTGTGCTCCACAGGGACTCCACAGGGAGCACCCCCATCCCAGCCAGGGGCTCCAGGGGTTGCCCTGCACCCCTGCTCAGCTCCACCAGGGCCAAAGGGCTCCTTGCCACAAAACCACGGCACAAACGGGACCCCAGCCAGGGACATTCCTCCCAGGAGTCCTCAGGAACCACCCCATGGACCCTCCCAGGTGGTGCAAGGCTGAGGACGGGACCATCACCAGTAATGACAGTGTGTCCTGGGTGGCAGAGCAGGATGTTCTCCTGCAGCAGCTCCAGGTGCTTTTCTGTCCCCATGTCCAACTGTGGGAYGCTCCAGTCCCGCCCATGGGCTCCCTGCTGCTGCCACAGCCTCCAGGCCAGGCCGGGCTGGGACGTGGTGTCTGYGCTGCCGTGGGGCCACCAGGAGCAGTGCCAGTGGCCAGAGCTGCCCGGGCAGCCCGAGAGCCCTTGGCACCACTGCTGCTGCTGCTGCAGGGGAATCGTGGACAGTGATGGACGCTGGATCTCCCGAGGAGAGCGGGGAGCAGAGCCTGGCTGCGGACCTGGGGAGCAAAGGAGGACAGGGGGAAACTGGGAATCACAGCCAGGGACCACCCTGTGCAGGGGCCAGAGCCAGCCCTGCTCCTCAGAGCCTGTGGGGCCAGCCCTGCTCACAGAGCCCACACAGCCAGCCCTGCTCCACAGAGCCCATGGAAGGAGCTCCTGGCTGACCACCATGAAATCTCCACTGAGATGAGACGAGTCCTCCCATGGAGGCTCCAAGCCCTGCAGCTCTGTCACCATCACCATCCCCGCACACAGAGCTGGTCCCAGGTGGGGTCAGGTGGGTGCTGCAGCTTTGGGCTCAGCACCCACAGGGTGACACCCCTACCTTGTCTGCAGCCCCAGCCC
>NW_026623854.1:346578-350284 GCF_030028575.1 Malurus melanocephalus | reverse complement strand
ATGGGATGGGATGGGATGGGATGGGATGGGATGGGATGGGATGGGATGGGATGGGATGGGATGGGATGGGATGGGATGGGATGGGATGGGGAGCCCACTCCAAGCAGCACCTCCCTGCGGGTCTGCCATTCCCCCAGAATGTGGGATGAGCTGTGTCCTGACCCACTGATGGCAGATGGGGACTGCCTGGCTGGCTCAGCCCCAGAGGACTGTCCTGTGCCACTGACACAACCCCTGAGCAGCCTCTGTTCCCCAAAGCATGGCACATCCCTGGAGGTTCTTCTGCCCAGGAAGAACCAGCTCCAAGGAAGCCCCTCCAGCCCCAATTCCCGGGATGTGCCCCTACCACGGCTGTGTCCTGTGCCAGGGGCTGGCAGTGCCCTACATGATGGAGCAGGTGAAGCCACAGCACTCCTTGAGCAGGGTCAGGCCCGTCTTGGTCATGTAGGGAGCAGAGGTTTGCTGTCCCCTCGAGGTCATCTTCTTCTCTCGGACAGGAGCTGCAGGGAGAGGAACCCGCTCTGCCTGGGGACACATCCCCTGAGGCTGCTGACCCTGCTCAGAGCCACAGCTCCTGTACCACCCGGGGTGCTTTGGGGTGTCCCCAGCTCCTGCACCACCAGGGATGCTTTGGGGGGTCCCCAAGGCTGGGAATGCCTCCCATGGCCATGGGGAGGTGACAGGGGACAGGGACAGGGGTGGCTGTCATTGGAGGACAAGATGTCCATCCTGTATCCATCTGAGGTGTGAGGAAATGTTAAAGGGCCAAAGGAATTCTGTCAGCCCTAAATGTGTCCATTCTCATAGGACACAGTGGGAGATGCCAGCAGGGAAATGGATTCCAAACATYTGTTCCTGTTCCAGATGTTTCCAMAAGGTGATCTCMAGCACCAGCATCCCCCAGCTCCATTTCCCCACCCTCCTCCAGTTGGGCCAGTCCCAGGCAACGAAACCTTGGGGAAGGAGTGTTTGGGAAAGGGGAAAAATGCCAGGGAGGCTCCGTGCAAGGAACAAACCCCCCAGCACCTACTTGCTCTCTGGAGRTAGTTCTTGGAGAGCTTGCTCTGCAGGAACTCGGCCATCTCCTTGTCCTCTTCCCTTTCCCTGGGGCAAAAAACTTGGTCACCGTTTGGGAAAAGAGCAGCGAGGCCCCCAGGAGCCATGGGAAGGCAGAACCCAGCTCAGAGGGCAGATTGCACTGTCCTCAGTGCCAGCAGAGAGTGACAGCAGCTACCTGAGCCTCTCGAACTCCACGTCATCCACCAGGAAATCCCGAGTCTCCACCAGCTTGTGGATCTGCTGCACCAGCTCCTCCTCCCTCTGCTTCTCCTCCTGGGACTTCTGGTTCTCTGCAGCACATGGAGCACAGTTCACACCCACAGGAGCACAGTTCACCCCAAAGGAGCACAGTTCACCCCAAAGGAGAACATTCACCCCACATGGAGCACAGTTCACACCCACAGGAGCACATTCACCCCACAGGAGCACAGTTCACCCTACAGGAGCACAGTTCACCCCACAGGAGCACATTCACCCCACAGAAGCACATTCACCCCACAGCAGAACCTTTCTCACCCCACAGGGCCATGCTCCCCCCAAGGCCAGGCCTGCTCTGTTGTGCTCAGCTCTGAGCCCAGCTGGATCCAGGCACCAGTTGCTCAAGGAGCTGGAGCCTCATCCCAATCCCCCTGGAGGTGACAGCTCTGCTGCCATCACGTTTTAGCTTCTCCCCAGCCTTCCACGGGGCTGAACACTGCCAGGTGCCCCTGGGAGCTCTGCAGAGCACAGCAAAAGCCCTTCCATGGCTCCCCCCACCCTGCTCTGCTGCAGTGAGCTCAGAAATGGAAGCTCAGATGTTGTCCCCCAGCCAGGATTTGTCTGACCCCATTTCCCAGCCCAAACAGCCCCAGCCTGGCCCAGAGCTGGGTGAGAGCCCAGAGGTCTCAGGGCCTGGTCCTCATGTGGCTGAGGACCCAGGGGTTCAGGGGATTACCAGCGTGTGCAGATGCCCTGGGAACAGCTCCATTTATCCCACACAGGGACAGGGAAACCCCCTCCATCCACTGGCTTTGCAGCCTTATTCCCCTGCTGTTCCTGCTGATCCCACCCCCTCCATCTGACCTTCCAAACCCCACTCACTCGCAGCCACAGGCGTGTCCCAGGCTCTTCTGGAATCCATCTGGAATCCATTGGTTGTCATTGAAACCCCGACTGACCAGCCTTGGCAGGACCCACAGATCTTTGGGCTGGAGAACTCTCCCATCCCTAAGAGTTCCTGTTCTGTGTGAGCTGCTATGGAATGGGATCAGTGGGATACATGGAGAGAACAGCCAGGGGAATGAGGAGGGGAAAATATCAATGGGGAGCCAGCTGAGGTRGGAGCTGTGACTGTTTGTACTGCTCAATGCCAAGTGTGAATTCTCCAGCCAGCTCCAGAGCCAGCCCAGCCTGGATCAGCCACTAGGCTTCCTTAGCTAAATAAAAACACAGCAAAAATCAGCTGGATCTCAGCAGGCCCTAAACTAAGGATTGATTTGTGTTTRGAAGATGGATCCAGGTGCTGCTGGATAGGGGGAACCCCTCAGACCCATCCTGTTGATAAAACATCCCCAGCAAACAAAGGGTTTTCCTGGCACAGGGAGCAGCTCTGGCCTCGGGCTGGGCTCTCCCATCCCCTGAATTAATGCAGAGTCACCTGGGCACTGTCTCTGAGCAGCCCCCAGCTGCCTGCTGGGGACAGGGGCACTTCCCAGAGCATTTGGCTGCCACACCAAAGGGAAGCATCAGGCTGTGCCCAAGCACCGGTATTGGGAGTTAATTTACACTGGCTATTTGCGGTCAATTTACACTGGCTATTTGGGGTTAATTAACACCCTGCATTCCTGAGGTGGCCCTGTCAGAGTTCAGGTCCCCAAACGCTGCCCCTTTGTCCCCTGGCTGATGTCAGTGCCCATCACAACAGGCGATGGCTGAGCTGAGCTCCTCGGGCTGGGGACATCTGCAGCCCCAGCACCGGCTGGGCTCTGAGTAAGCACTGACGTGTTCCAACCTTTATGGAAACCCAGGCTGCCGTGACTGTCTCACAAGAACGGGGATGTGCAGGATTTTTCCAGCRCAGACTGGTCTGAGTCAACTTATAACGAAGACAAAAAGAGCAGAATTTCTGCTCTCRGCTGAGTCTGAGTGCTGAAAAGGCAAGAAATGAAAGCCCAAAGCACATGAAGGAAAGCCAGAYTCATTTCTCCAGTAGCAGAAAAGACCAATTTATCTCTGCTCTGAGCCACAGTTTAGGGACAAGTCTTGGTTTATGGACTGGAAGGTGTTTGAATTAAAAATCCCCATGAGATTCAGGTCTGTTTTACGAGTAACTCCTGTTTTTATGGCAGAATTCTACCTCCATCTGGATGCAGAGCCAGCTTTATTGAAGGRAGCAGCACCTGCATATTAAACAGCATTTTAATAGCTCCACCTCCATTCTGGAGGCTCCTGGCACACCCAGCGCAGTGGCACCTGGCACTGTGACACTCTGGACTCTGAGATAAGCCCGAGATCAGCACTGGGGAGCTGAGGGGTACCTGGGCACACAGAGGGGCACAGCTGGTCCCTGCCTGCACCCACCTCCCCCTGCCTCACTTCCCCTGGTCCCGTGGTGCTGCAAATCCCTGAGTGCCAGGGCCTGCTGCTGGGTGGGCACAGACACTCAGGG
>NW_026623854.1:344008-345575 GCF_030028575.1 Malurus melanocephalus | reverse complement strand
TCTCATCCAAACCCTGAGCCCTTTGGGGGTGCTGTCGGTTGGATCCTTTGGCTGAGGGGGATCCTTCAGGGAGGTTTGGCCTTTCCTGGGCTGTGAAGGACAAGAATGGCTCCAGCTGGGACAGGGAGGCCACTGGGCACAGTAAACGGGGTGACAAAAGCAGCACTTCCTCCCAGAGGGATTTTTCCCTCCTGTTGCCCTGGCCTGTTTGCCCCTCTTCAGCATCCTGAAGGGTGAATTCCCCTGAATCAATGGCATCACCAGGCCCCTTTGCCATGAAATCCCCTCTGCACCCATCCCCTCCCTAGCTGCAGGCAGGAACTCTCCCCTGGCAGCCGCTGTCCTCTGTCCCATCATGGACACGCAGCAGGAATTCCCTCCTGCTCTCGGCCTTGAGGGCATCTCCCCTCCTGCTTCCTCCAAAGGGGTCCCTCCAGGGTGGGCTGGGACAATGGCCCCATTTGGGGCATTTCCTGGGGTCTCACTTTCTCAGGATTCTCTGTCACCTCCCTCAGCTCTCATMCCCTCTGGTACCAGACACTTTTCCTCAAAGGAATTGACTTTTCTCTCCTTTCTGGTTCCTCTGCCCTCCAGCCCAGGCTGGAAAGAACACTGGCAGTTCTGCCAGCAGGAAAACTCCCAGTGAGGACCTTGGAGAGACTCAGGGAGCCACAGTTGTGGGTTCTGGCTCTGGGAGCATCCTGGGGTGGGTGCTGGTATTTGATGGGAGCCTTTCTGCTCACTGCAGCAGGGTGCAGCTCCCCAAGAGCTCCCCAAAGCTCCCCAAAGCTCCCCAAAGCCTTACCTGGCAGATCCAGGAGTTTCTGGAGCTCTGTTTTCAGCCGGCTGATTTCCTGGCAAAGCTGGATGTCATCCATCCTGCAGAGACACAAACGGAACCTCTGAGGGGGAAAACTGGGAGAGGAGGGGTTCAAAAAGATGTGACCACTGAGGGGAAACTGGGAGAGAAAATGTTCAAAAAGATGTGACCAGTGAGGGGTTGGGAAACTGGGAGAGGAGAAGTTCCAAAGCCCCAGAGCAACACCCAGCCAGTGCTGGAAGGAAAAGCACTCTGTGCCTGTGTGGGGATCCCAGATTTCCCTGCTTTCCCATGGGAAATGTCAGGCCAGTTCATCCCAGAGTTTTATTGGAGCCACACAGGTTGGGACTCTGGTTGTTGGCAGAGAAAAAGTTTTATTATCTTAATGATAAAACCTTATCAAAACCTGGCCCATCCACCAGACAAGAGCAGCTGTGCTTCTCCTGGTCTCAGAAAATATTTCTCAAGGAACAAAATCCAAAAATAAGTGGAAGCTGCTGCCATAGAAAAAGATCTTTTTTATCCCACCTTTCTGCAGGATTAAATAAAGAAAATTGAAATGTAACAGAGGGGATGTGCAGAGTTTTCACGTGCACAGCTGAGAAATAGGGTCACTTCAAGGGGACAAAAGGAACCTCCTCTGCTGGGTCCCAGCCAGTCCCGGGCTGATGTGGGAGCTGCTGCCCCAGAGGATGGGACTCCTGGGGACGGGAGTGGCTCAGAGCCCGACAATCCCAGCCCTGTCCC
>NW_026623854.1:341466-343745 GCF_030028575.1 Malurus melanocephalus | reverse complement strand
GTGGGGCTGCAGTGATGGAGGATGGGCTTTGGCAGCGGAGCTGTGGCCACCAGGAGTGGAAGCCATGGAAGGGGAAAAAGGAACCTGGGAGAAACTGGAGTGGGATCAGCTCAGGTGCAGGACAAGCTTCCCCCACCTCACTCAGATCCTTGGTTTGCAGCCCCCAGCACAGAAATCCGGGATTGCAGAGCCTGGGAGCAGCAAGGGCTCTGTCCCCACTGCCTGCTCAAGGCCCTGGGGTGGCTGTGCCTGAACTCTGTCACCTGAACTCATACAGGGAGTACTGGAGGGGATAGGGGCAGCAGGGATTGCTGCTGATGCACTGATTAAAATGAAAATGAATAATCAGAGCAGAGCTCAATGATTATCATATTTAAATGGAAATTAATTCTGGAAAARCTGATAAGGAGAATAATAAATAATAAATTCTCTTTTCAATTGAACTCAGGAGGGAGGGGCTGCAGGGACAAACAAAGGGAAAGCTCCTGCTGGGGCTGGGACTGCTTCTACCCCTTCTGGTGCCACCCCTGCAGGTGCCACCCATGGCTGCAGGTGCCACCCCTGTTGGTGCCACCCCTGCTGGTGCCACCCCTGCTGGTGCCACCCATAGCTGCATCAGCCAGGGCCAGGTATCCTGGCTGGCCCCAGGGAGCACTGAGGAACCAGGGTGGGGCTGAACCTCCCACAGGTATTCCAGACCTTTCCTTTTGCTCTATGAAAGGAGCAGAGTTTGGTGTTTCATTGTTTTCCAGAGCACAGACACCTCAGAAGTGCAGSAACATTTCAGTTTGACATTTCCAATGGAGCAAACACTGATTTTTATCGAGGTCACGGCTCTGTTCAGCTGCACATCCCGGGAGTTTTCCATYTCCCAGAGCCCTGCAGCCCAGCCTCCCTGACCACCACCTTTTCCCATATTGGGGAATTTTAAAAAGCCYTGCAGCCCGWTTYCCACCCTTTCTAAGCCTGTCCTGCYGATCCCAGCTCTGGGATCCCCCTTGTCCAGCAGCAGGGCTCCAGGAAGCTCCTCAGCCTTCCCTGCCCCTCACTCCTGGGCCCTGCAGGGCTGAGGTTGAGTTCCCAGAGCACCCCCAAATCCCAGCCAGGAAATCCAAACTCCCAAACACCCCAGGGATGGTTTTTGCAACCAAGCCCACCGTGAGATTTCTGCAGGAGCTTTCCCTTTGTTTTCCAAGGGCAAGCCAAGGGAGAATCCAAACAAAGGGTTAAGGAAACACAAGAGCTGTGAGCTCTGACAGCACCTGGGAGAATCAGATACTGTTGCCATGGAAAGCCTTTAAGAACTACACTTTTGAAGATTTCTAGAAATCCTTTTCAGCAGTGAGTTCAGGGGGAACTGTGCCTGGAAGGGGCTCCAGAAGAAGCCTCTGAAGCAGCTCCCAGTTCCCCCAGCCACTGGACCCACCCAGGGATTGCCAGGCTGTGGGACCCTCAGTGGGGACCAAGTCACCCCAAAGAGCAGCACACAAAGTGCT
The DNA here is from genome assembly GCF_030028575.1 of Malurus melanocephalus. Taxonomy (NCBI): domain Eukaryota; kingdom Metazoa; phylum Chordata; class Aves; order Passeriformes; family Maluridae; genus Malurus; species Malurus melanocephalus. Next base: position 342,249 of record NW_026623854.1, on the reverse strand, counting down.
ACAGCCTAGGAAATGTCATCTCTGCCAAAATCCCAGTTTGTGCTGGCATGCTGGGATCTGAGCACTGGGYTAACCACAGCCCTTTAGTGATATTAAAAACTTAATCAACCCAAACTATGGATGATAGTCAGTCCTTCTCCTCCAAGAAACTATAAAATCTCCTGATACACCCATGGAAAGTGTTCTTTATTCCCCCAGGTGCTGGGGAGCACCACTGCAACACAGGGGCTTAGCTCTGAAAGGACTGGAGATTTTTATTCCAAAAGTTTTTTGATTATTGAAACAAACTCTGGAGAAAATCCTTCCCCCTTCACTGGGCTGCCAAGGATTTGCTGGGAGTGGGGAGGAGGATGCAGGGAGGAGGTGCAGGATGCAGGGAGGGGATGGATGCAGGGTGCAGATCAGGATGAGGGCAGGAGGTGTAGGATGCAGGTACCAGGCACGCACCTGTGCCAGTCCAATTCCACCATGTCCTAGTGGTCCCAGGGACCGTGGATGGAGGAGGAAAGGAGGAGGTGGGAGGATGAGCAATACTTCAAACTGGGGAGAGTAAATGGTGGTTGTGGGGCTGCTCAGCAGATCCTGGTGCAGGGGCAAAGCCAGACCTTGGTCCTGGGCAAATCTGCAGAGAGCAGCACCAAAGTACCAACCCAGGTCCCTTCCCAAGCCCAGCCCAGGAGCCTCACACTGAGGAGGAGCATGGGCTGACTGGGAACACAGTGCTGGTGGGACTGGGACACAGCTGAGGGGTTAAACTGGGAACACAGTGCTGGTGGGACTGGG
>NW_026623854.1:338896-341129 GCF_030028575.1 Malurus melanocephalus | reverse complement strand
CAGTGCTGGTGGGACTGGGACACAGCTGAGGGGTTAATCCTGTGTGATAAACTCTGTTTGCCCAGAACCAGGCTGGCTCAGACCTTCCCAGCAGCAGTGGCACCTTTGGAACAGGGACCCTTCAGGAGGGCAAGGCAGGAACAGGGGTGGGGCTGCACTTCCAGGAGGGAAGCAGGGCAGGAAACAGCCTCAGCCCTGCTGATCCCGGGGCCGGGCTGCGTTAGGCTGGGCAGGGGGAGACGCTGGGCTGTTCCTGGCGAGGGCAGGGGTGGGGACAGGGGCTCACATGTAGCGCAGCTCCGACTCCCTGCGCACCAGGATCTCCCGGATCCGCTCGATCCTGAACAGCTCTCCCTCGATGTCGTCGATGGTGGTGGTGGAGTCGGCCATGGACACGATCTCATCCTCTGGAAAAGGAACGGGAGCCACGTTAGGGACCTCAGGGCAGCCCTGGGAACTGCAGCAGCCCCTGCTCCCAATCCCTTGTGCCCGGCTCTGTGCCTGGAGAAGCCCCACATTCCCAGGGGTGCCCACGCTCTGAACAGTGGGAGACCAGTGGGAGCTGGAAACTGCTGAAAGCAAGGACAGGAACGTCCTTTTTCTTTTCCAAAGGCAGGGAAGACTCCAGCACGTCCAGCACAGAGACCTGAGCCTGCCCAGTTCCCTCTTCCTGCATGGCCAGGAGCAAATCCCGGGCACACAAAGGCCGGAGCTCAGAAGTCACAGGGGTGAAATTCCTTCTGCTGCTCCCCTTCCATCACAGCCCGGATGAACCCCCCATCCTTCCCAGCTGACTGCAGGAGGAGCCCCCAGTAGGGCAGAACCCCCAGCAGGGCAGTGCAGCAGTGCTGAGCATCACATTCCCCTGCCACCTGGGGAAACTGAGGCAGGGAAATGGGGGCACTTGCTCAAGGTGAGAGGCAGGAGCTTCACAGCAAAATGTGGGCTAAAGGGGCTGTAATTTGTGTTTTAGAGGGATGGGCAGGATGAAAGCCCATCCACCCCCATCCAGGCTCTGACCACCAGCTCTGCCTCCCCCTCCATGACTCACACTCTGGATTTCCACTCGTTTGCTCCGCTCTGTCCCATGGATTCACTCATGCATCCCACAGTGACTCCCAGCCTTTTTTATGGGAACAGCTGAGGATTTGCTCCAGGCCAGCTCCCAGCCCAGTCTGGCTCTGAGACACAAGGCTGAGCCTGTTATCAGTGCCAGGCAGCAGAATCTTCATCACATCCCAGCTCATCCAGCTCTGGGGATGTGCTGGGGCCAGGGGTCTGCAGCAGAGCCAGGCTGTGGGAAAACATCCCAAAAYCTTCCAAATACCACACCAGGGGCAAAGCCTGCTTCCTCTGAACCTTCACAGGACACAGCTCCCCTCAGAGCATTCCCCTTCCCGCAGCCCCGGGGTTCTCCCTGTGCAGGGAAGGGGAAAGCACAGCCATGGAGCTGCTCCAGGAGYAGGATTTTCCAGGCAGAGATGTTGTGGAACTGCAGAGTGCCAGGTCTGGGCATTCCAAATGGGATCCAGGCCAGTGCTGAGGGTTACAGGGCAGGAAGAGGTAYACTGAGGCACAAACACTGCACTCCCTGTCCTCTCCCATCACATAACACTGCTCGGGAAAGCACTCCCAGAGCAGGGYGCATTTCCAGGACTTCCAGCAGGGAAAGTTTATTGTGAAAATACAATGATTCGGATCCGTGTGAGTGGTTTGGAGAAGAGTTCTTTGCTGTTTCTGGCTTGGWAACTCTGAGGATTTCTTGGAGATTGTCTCCCCCTCCCTCAGGCACGCTGATGCCAGGATGTGACTCTGCACCCATTCCTGGGTCAGAGCTGCCAGGATGCTCCCAGAGCCAGAGCCTGCCCAGGACAGACATGGCCCAGGCTCGGGCAGGGGGTGAGGCTGGAGGCACTGCCCACCAGCAGCTCTCGCCCCAGGCTCGACACACACTCCTTTCCTTGTCCCCAGATGGGGTTGCCAAGGGACCGGCCTATGGCTGCTACAGCATCAGGATGCGGTTGCTAAGGGACCAGAGTGTGGTTGCCAGGGGACCAGGATGCCGAGGTCCCTCATCCCGAGCATCCTGGGGCTCTGCCACCTCAAAGCTCCTGTGGCCTGGGATATTTGGCTGCACCTGAGCAGCTGGGGACGGCCCCAGGCACCCGTGCCAGATGCTGGCAGATGTGCAGGTCCCAGCACAGCTGGAGAGGCAGGAGACACAGCTGGAGGG
>NW_026623854.1:335700-337583 GCF_030028575.1 Malurus melanocephalus | reverse complement strand
TGGGTTGGAAGGAGGTGGCAGGGCAGGGCTGGGAGGAGGTGACAGTGCAGGGCTGGGGTGGGAAGAGGTGGCAGGGATGGGTGGGGAGGAGGTGGCAGTGCAGGGATTATTGGAAGGAGGTGGCAGGAGTGGGAGGAGGTGGCAGGGCTGAGCTGCTTTCCCCACCTGCAGCAGGAGGCTGGGATGCAGTTCCAGCCCACGGGCACTACCCACAGGAGCAGGAGAGCTCCTGGCTCAGCTCTGGGATGGCTCCCATCAGGGTGGCTGGCATCCCCTGCCCTCACACTGCTCCAGTCACCTTTCTGCTGGGCACTTCYSAGGTCAGGAGTGTCCYGGGACATGGGGACAGCGGGAAGGGCACAGCCCAGCCCAGCCAAGCCCAGCCAGGGCTGCAGGGCTYAGCTGGAGGGTGCCAGCCCTTGGCTGTGCCTCTGGGTGCCATGGGCAGGTCTGGGCACCCTGCAGCCCTCAGGAGTTCCAGGGAACTGCTTACCAAAGCAGCCAGTGCTGAACAAGGACCTCTGATGGGACTTTGTATCCCTGGAGTTGCTGAATTCAGGGCAGAGGCAGAGGAAGGGCAGTGCCAGGAGAAAACTCGTGGAAAACAAAAAAATGAAACCCCGGGAGGCAGCACCTGGACAAGKGGATATGGAGTTCCAGCTCTGCACCAGAGCCACCTGTGGGATAGCAGGGAATCCTGTGTGACAGGCAGCTGAGGATGGGGACAAGGACGGGGTCATGGAGGCTCCTGCCATCTGCCATGGGGCATGGGCACCCTGCCCAGCCCTGAGCAGTGCGTGGGGACAGTGCTGGKGCAGGGGATGGATGAGGAGACACTGGGAGGATGAAGGGTTGTTCAGACTGGGGTCAGAGAGGGTGTGGGATCTCCATCCTTGGCCCAGGACAGCCCTTGGACAGGGCTGTGAGCAGCCTGATCCACCAGGTGTGCTCTGAGCAGGAGGCTGAGCTCACCATCCCACAGTCTCTTCCCATGCCATTTCCTCTGGGATTCCAGGTAATCACAACCAGGTGGGATGTGCCTGATCCTCCTTTCTGGCTCAGGAAATGCTCTCCAGGTGATTCCTGAACTCCAGCACTGCAGACAGGGCCAGGTCACAGTGTCCTGACACAGCGGGGACACCAAAGGGCACCCTGTCCTGTGCCCACGGACTGTGCCATGGCAGTGACACRCCCAGCAGTCCCCAAGGCAGACACTGGGAGCTCCTGAGGAGTTAAACCYGGCACATTTTGCGAGCAGAGCTGGGACAGATCTCTCTGGGATGGTTTTGCCCACACTCACARTGGGTTTCTCACACCAGGTTCCTTCCCCTGCCCAAGGGGATCACATTAMAGCTGGGATCAAGCTCACAGTCCTGAGTGTCCCTTTGGGGACAGAGAGGGATGGCCACATATGTGGGCACTCTGCCCAGGGATCCCTTTGCTCCCACAGCAGACCAGCCATGCTCAGAAAGCCCATACACAGAAAACCCCCCACACACAGAGAAACCCCCAGTGCCCGAGCCAAAGGAATCCCACCGGGCACCATTTCAACCTGGCAAGCCAAGGAGGGGGAGAAAGCTTCGACTGAATTTGGAGCTGCTCTGATCATCACAGCCAGCCCAGGGAGGGGCCTCCACTAATGAGGAGTGTGATAGCCAGAGACTTCCACTCCAGATGGTTTGGGGAAAACATTTGGACAGCCAGCAACAAGCGTGGGATGAGTCACAGCAGCAAACAGCGCAGGGCGAGTTTCAGGCAATTTTCTTCATGATTAAAGCTGGRAAATCGATTGACAGCCCCTCGTGGAGGGGTCAGAGCTCTTTATGGGGGCAGCATCCCAAGAGGCCTCTAACTCAGCCGTGTGCTTTCCTCTGCTCCAGAGA
>NW_026623854.1:324515-335410 GCF_030028575.1 Malurus melanocephalus | reverse complement strand
CAGCCTGTCCCAGTCAGCCGTCGCTCCATGAGCTCGGTAAGGAGAGTGCTAAGGAGCCATTTGTCAGAGGGGTGATGCCCGCACCAGCCCCACCCTGCCAGCAGCGACACAAACTGTCAGCTCTGTCAGTCTATGGCCAAGCAGGCCCAGAGGACAAGGCCAGTCCCAGACAGGGGAGATCCCCTCTTCCCTGTTCCTGGAGTAACCTGGCGTAAACGCAGTGCCTCAGCCCAGCGCAGCCGGAGGGGATTTGTTGGCCCTGTCTGTGCAGCCCCTGGCTCAGCCAGCACCTCTGGGACTGTGRCAGACAGACACAAACACGACCAGAGCTCACAGGTGAGGTACCCCGGGATGGTTTATGGGGGTATCACTATCCCTTTYGCATCCCAGTGCTGCATACACATCACCAGGACACCTCCTGAACCCCAGCAGGACAAAAGGTTCCAGGAGGCTCCACAGGCTTGGCCTGAGCTTTCCTCACTGYGAACAAACCCCACAGTAGCACCCAAACAGCAGTCACAGATTGCTGGAATGGTCTCCCCCAGCCCAAGGGTCCCCAGGAGCTGGGAGTTCACAGAACTGCGCTGAGTCAGCAAAATCGCAGCCACCACAGCCCTGCCCACGGGCACCCAGGGGGGATGTCCTGGCCAYACCCGGCACCCTGAGTCCAGCAGCACCAGTCCTGGCTCACCCCGATGTCACCCAGGAGCTGCTGGWGCAGAGGACCCAGGTGATGAAAGTGCTTAKAGCCCCRCGGGAGGTGTAGGGGAGGATACACRCTGCCAGGAAAGGCACAAAGGAAAAGGACCGAAACTTCCCACCCAACCCCCAAAAGCAATGGCCAGCAGGACGCTGGAGTTGGCTCCATCCCTCCTCTCCTGCCTTTTCAGCTGCCTGTCCCTGCTCCACTGAGGGCAAGGGGCTACGGGGAAGCAGAGAGAACAGGGAAGGGGAGAGCTCGCAGGAATGGCAGAGCAGAGGGATTGCGGGCGCCTCCCCGCCCCACAGCCCAGCACTGCGACCCTTCCTCCCAGCCCAAGGTCAAGGGCTCTGCTCAAGGCAATTTCCCCGCTCGGCGTCCCCCGCTCTTCTCTCCYGGCTCGGACTGGGGGAACTGGTCAGAGAGGAGCAAAGGCAGTGAAGGACAGAGCGAGCGCTCCAGTCTCCCGGGCACCCGGGCATGGCAGCGCAGCGGCGCCGTGTCCGGCCGGGCAGCAGCAGCGAGATGGCGGGCTGTGACCCTGCTGCCCCGCGGGGTCCCTGCCGACATCCCCGCAGCCACCACCCTTCCTCCCCTCCCGTCCTTTCTCTCCATCAGCCACTCCTTCCCTCTCTCCATCCCCTCTTCYGTCCGTCCGTCCGTCCATCCAACCCTTCCCTCCGTCCTCTTCCTCCTGCCCCGCTCCCGATGGCGGTGCCGGTGCCGCTCCGGGGAGCCCCGGCTGGGCTCCGTTTGGTGGATGAAGCCGCCGGTTCCACGCCAGCTCCCGGGGCTCGGGTGCCCGGATTGTCCCGGAGCCCAGGGGTGGGGGAAGTTGGGCTCGGGCGGTGCCGGCCCCGTCCCGGTCCCGGTCCCGCCGCGCTCACCTGGCCCCGCGCCGGCCGGCGGCCACCGGGTGGATTCCATGGATCCGTACCGGGAAGAAGTGCGGCTGCCTTCCATCCGCAGCCCAGCGYTGTGCTCCGCCGGGGCGGGGGCTCCCGCAGCTCCCCCCGCACTGCTCCCGCTGCTTCCACCGCTCCCACCGCTGGGACCCCGCCGCTCCGCCGGGGCGGGGGCGCTCACTGATCCCTCCGCTCCGCTCCGACCCCACGGCTCCGCTCCGCCGGGGCGGGGGTCTCCTGCTCCCGCCGCTCCGCTCCCTCCGCTCCCTCCTCTCCCGCCGCTCCCACCGCTTCGATCCCACCTCTCCCAACGTTCTGCCGGGGCGGAGGCTCCCACCTCTCCCACCTCTCCGAGTCCTCCGCCGGCCGCCCCCGCCTGCAGCCCCCGGGCCCCGCAGTTTCACCCGGGGCTCGTCCCGAGCCCTTTCCGGCCGTTCCATCCCCAGATCAGCAGCATCGGCACAGATGGTAACAGCGGGTCCCGGGCAGTGAAGGCGCCCAGGCTCTGGGGGACACGGGGGTGAGACACGGGGGTGAGACACGGGGTGCAGGGGGTGAGGCACAGCACACAACAGCCCCCCCAAACCGCTGCGAGGTGCGGACCCAGGGCAGCTGCGCTTTCTGGTAGAAGCAACTTTTCCCCATGGAAAAACCCAGCAGCGAGAGTTTGAAGAAGGCTCCCAGGGCTGAAATCCAGCGCGCTGGCAGCMCCCAGCTCAGCAGGATCCCGGTGCTCTCTCCTCTCTCCAGCACAGCCAGTGCCGCTGTCCTGAGGGCTGTGCCCTGCAAACCCGCAGGGAACTGGGATGGCTGTGGGCTGTGTCCCTCCAGCTCACAGGGTTTGTGATCCCAGGGCTTCTGGCTGAGGATTCACAGCTGTGRGGGACACACCTCACCAGCCCCTTCCCCAAAACACACAGTGGGCACACGGTCCCCTGCTGGCACACTTCTCTGCCAGGAGGTWCCTGTAGGTGACACTGATGTCCCCACGCACAGGTTCCAGGGCTCAGGGACCCCCCAGCTTGGCAAGGTGGTTCAGGGACACTCTGGGAAGTGCCACTGGGCTGTAGAGCAGGGACACAACACAAGGGAGGGGTCTGAGGGATACCAGGCTCCGGTCCAGAACCAGCCAATGGGCTCTGCTTGCAGCAGCCTCACCTCAGCCAGTGAAACACAAACCTGAGTAAAATCTTGGAATTCYCATCTGCAACAGCCCAAGAAGAGCTCCTGACTTTTGATCCAGTCAAGTGATTGAAAGCAGAAGAGATGGTGCTTCCATTCTTCGAGGATAACTGTGGAATATAAACACAATGAGGAGACAAAAATTCAGTCTTGGTGTAAAAATAGGGGAAAAGAAGTCAGGACATGGGAGCTGCTGCTCTGGGTTAGAAATGCAGCAACAGCATCTTGCTCAAGAACTCCTCTGAAAACGCAGGAACACCTCTCCCAGGATCAGCACAGAGCTATGAGGCCAACAAGATGGGCTGTGACCCACCCCGAGCTGTAACAGCGATCCTGGGCAAATAGGGAGTTCCAGTATCCCAGTGAATTGTTCAGGAATGCCCTGGGTTTGTTGGGAAGTGCCAGGCCCCCAGCTGGACAGGCAGAGCCCAGCTGAGGGATGAGGCCACCCCSGGATCGATTGCTTTGGGTGTGCAAGGAAGCAGAGCCGTGAAGTGGCCACTTCGCAGCTGATGAAATACCTAGGGCCCACCAGCACTGAACCACATCAGTCACTCACCTTGTTTTGGTCCCTGCACAGTGCAGAGAAAATGTACCTGTAAATATTTTAATCAGTTCTTCAGGCAAACACTCTCYAGGACGACTTTCACTTCAAGCAGCSAGATCTGCTGGGGGCTGCAAGYGGAATTTAATGCATTTTATAAGSTCACTTTTTCCCTAATAACAGCACRGGAGTAAATCAAACAGTCCAGAGTCACACACAGAGCCAGGACAGAATTCACACACCACTGGATCTGCTGGGTTGGATGGAATCCTCCTGGGCAAATCCATTTTGCAGAGGGAAGTGCAGATGAGGGGCAGGAGCAGCCCCACAGCTGACAAGAATCTGAGCTTCTCCCCTCGCCCAGGTCCCGGAATTGTGGGGCTGAGCACTTCCTGTGGGGCTTGCAGGGGCTCAGCCGGGTCTGCACAAGAGGAGAGGCACCAGCAGCAGCGATTTCAGCACAGGTGTTCCCTGGGCAGCCACTTCTGCAGGAATTGAACACCTACAGGGCAGAAAACACACATTTTATAGGGTTCTAGCACACATTTGATGGGGTTCTAGCACACATTTCACAGGGTTACAAACAGAGCAGCAGCCAGCACCAGGTAACAGCAACACAACCTCCCAGGCACTCATAAGAGACCAGCAAACACAAGAAGAATTCAAATGCATTTGGAGATCATTAGGATGGACACAGCATTTGAAGTTCTCCCAGCAAACACCACTCAGAATAAATTCCCAGCCTACAGCACTCCCAAGGTGACACTTGYRGGCCCTTCACTGCTAGCTCAGGTGYGTTGTGGTGACTGAATCCTGCAGAAAGCACCATGGCCCAAGGCCCTGGCTGCCTGCTCCTGTGGAGGGATGTACAGATCAGAATAACTGCTTCAGTTACTTAATGCATTCATTTTCAATGGATTTGTAAAAAAAAAAAAAAACAAAACAACTTTGTGTTTCTTAACTTTAAATATTAAAGTTTTTTCAGCATTTCCCTTATGTTTTCTGGTTCAAAATGTCATTCACACACAAAAAAAAAAACCCAGTGCTGAATCAAACTTCTGTTTTCAGAGTTGTAACAACCTCCACTATTCTTATCTTCCAACCTGATTGGAGGAAAAATGTTCTCAAATTTTCAAAAATTAAGTCCTGTTCTACAACTTCCATCTGCTGTACTGGGAGGTCAGGATAAGATAACTGTGTTTTCCATTCTTTGATTTCTTCAGGGAAGATCTCTCAGCAGGAAAGGTGAAGCAAACGTTAAACTCACCTCATACCTCTTCATTTGGGGTCGGAGTTTGATGGTGTCAACAAACCTAACTGAAAGGAAAAAATGCCCTTGGCCAGTGAAGTCATTTATTTAACAACCAGGGATAAACTGTGAATATAAAAATGTATCCATTCTCTGAGAAATACAGAGTCTAAATTGACAAAGACTGCTTTCCATTGATTCCCTCCTGATACATAAAATCATGGAATCCCAGAATGGTTTGGGTGCAAAGGGCCATTAAAGCCCATCCCATCCCACCCCTGCCATGGCAGGGACASCTCCCACTGTCCCAGGTCACTCCCAGCCCCAATGTCCAGCCTGGCCTTGGGCACTGCCAGGGATCCAGGGGCAGCCACAGCTGCTCTGGGCACCCTGTGCCAGGGCCTGCCCACCCTCCCAGGGAACAATTCCTGCCCAATATCCCAYCCATCCCTGCCCTCTGGCACTGGGATCCATTYCCTGGGTCCTGTCCCTCCATCCCTTGTCCCCAGTCTCTCTCCATCTTTCCTGCAGCTCCTTCAGGTCCTGGAAGGTCACACTGAGGTCACCCCAAAGCTTCTCCTCTCCAGGCTGAACAATCCCAGCTGTCCCAGCCTTCCCTCCCAGCAGAGCTGCTCCATCCTCTGCCCATCCTGGAGCCTCCTCTGGGCTCTGTGCAGCAGCTCCAGCTCCTCCCTGTGCTGGGACCACAACTCTCAAAACCATCCTTCTCCTCTTCTTTGGAAATTACAGCTAAAATGATTTCTGGACCATGTCTCCAGTTTTGGGAAATGATTCATTACACAAAGCCCAAAACCTCACTGGGAATACATCCGGGCAGAGTTCACAAAGCACCACGCTGTGGATCCTGACTGAATGGGAGAAACCTTCAGAGAAGCCTGGGGAGGCTGGATCCTGTCATGCTGATCAGATCTGCAAGGAAAATGAACACATTGAGATATCAGTGCTCACTGAGGTTTCCCCAATTTCCTATGATGTGAGGTGCACACAAGGAGCTGAAGGAAACATTTCCAATATCCCATCATAAAATAACTGCCAGAGAGACAGAAACTGCAATTTTAATCCCCTTATAACTTAGGAACAAATCCTTATAGAGCAGGAAAAGCGTCYGATGCAGGGGGTCACAGCTCCTGGGTCAGCTTTATTCCAAACTCACCTCTGAGCTGCTTCACAACAAGCAAGGAGGGTTTTRTCATTATTTTGGGGAATGGTGTCTAATGTCATCTAATAGATCTGATTGACTTCCTTCCTTTAAAGCCCCTCACAAAACCCACACACACTGAGCTCTGTCAAATTTAAAAACCAAGAACTATGAAGTCCAGCATTGTGCAGAACTTGTCCCTCAGCACTAATTCCTTCCTGAGCTCAGTTCCCTCTGTGTTCAGAGGACACAGCTCCATTTAGACCCAGAAATGACACCTGCAGGGAAAAAAAAAAATCAGTYGTTCTACATATAAGCCTTTAAAATTTGCTTAAAATTCCCCATGAAGTAGGCACAGAGTGAAATCTTCTGTGATTTTAYAATCCCTTTTAAACTTGCAATTGCTGCTAAAGAATAAAACTTTGAAGAATCAGAAGGTTTTACATCTGTTTTTATGCACAAAGTCACAAAGTAATGGAAAAATAAACTCTGACTGGTTGGAAATACATCAAGTGAATGTATTTTCCCCAGAGACACTTTGGTTCTTCCCTGTTAACACTTACTCTCTCTAACAGCATTTTAAGAGAATTAGCACCTTGGCTTGGTTTTACTTCTGCAGGAACAATGAAGCCACGCTCAGAGCAAAGAGGGCTCCCCCAGAACAACTTAAACCCACTTCCTTCCCCTCCTGACTTGGGGGATCTGTGAACATCAGAGATGGAGAAACTGAACCCCCAGAGTTTTTGGCCTCCCACCCAGAACTGCTGCAAACCTCGGTGAGAAATGATTTAACCAAACTGCTCCTGAATGACCCAAGGGAGAGGCCTCTGCCACACTCACTCCCACGGTGGTTTGGAATTCAGGACGTATTTCCAACTGTATGAATAACTATAACTACAAATATAAATATAAATATAAATATAAATATAAATATAAATATAAATATAAATATAAATATAAATATAAATATAAATATAAATGTATTCTACCCTAAATCAGCAACAAGTGTGTTTAACGGATTAACAATCTTAAAAACCCCTTGCTGTGCAAGATGATTACCCTGAAGCTCAGCTTTGGGCATTCCCTGCAATCGTGCCTGCTCACAGCACGAGCACATCTCCTCGAAAAGGAGCAGGGAAAGATCCCAGGGGAGCCAGCCCTCTCCAGAACTCCAGGATGGCCCAGGCACCGGTCATTCCAAGGCTCTCCTTTGCCAAACTGGAACGCAGCAGCTGCAGTTGTGCAGCCGCAGATGGAAAGGGCACAGCTCACCAGGTAATGGCTCCAAACGGGGGCAGCGCTGGCAGCTCCAGCAGCAGCAGCTGCATCTCCAACCATCGCAGCGATTTCCATCTCATCTCCAAGCATCGCAGCGATTTCCATCTCATCTCCAAGCATCGCAGCGATTTCCGCGCCTCTCACAAAGGCGCTGATGGCTCTGGAAGTGCTTCGGGCGGGGGATGAGCCTGACTGCGCTCAGATCCCCCATTAGCGAGCTTTGTTCCTCAGGTATTACACGATAATAAGGCCGGGAGAAATTCTTGACACCGAAATTACTCTCGACTCGTGTTTGAATTCCTGGGAGAAGATAACATCTTAATAAAAAGTTCCAGYTATTCTTGGCGCAGGGACAATTCTATCTATAGAGCCATTCCAGCGGCTGGCACAGAGGATCGGTACCGGGGAAGAGGGAGCTAATTACCCTGAAAGCTTCCGATGTACAGCTAATGCGGCTGGATGCATACACACAAAAGCATCATCCCCCAGGAGCCCTTCGCTTGTCTCCAGTGCTTCCCGCCGAGCCCACAGCACAGCAGGGTGACACGCTGCCAGGCCATTTGCATATGCCACATTAAAGCTGCATTGCCATAAATATTCTGCTTTTCGCAGCTGCCTGTCTCGGGGCTCGTGAAGCACTCAGGCAGATGTTATTCACAGAAATGATGCAACTCCCCGACCAAGGTATACCTGATAAACCATCAGCAGCCTTTGCTCGTGGCTGAAGGGACTCGAAGGCTCATTTAAACYCCATTTAAGATCTTTTAATGAGATCAGACCACAGGTTTTTCATTGCTAAGCATATCTTACCTCCTGGAGAGGGGCTGAAATCTGTGCCTTGGAGGTGAAGGCAGGGCAGGTGAGGCAGGTTTAACCAGGAATGGGTTATAAGAGGAGGGCTGGAAATCAGTGTCTTCCAGCCGGGAATAACCCGGGATTAACCCAGGATATCCCGATGGGAAGATGATCTCTCTGCTTTCTCCTGTACACCTGTGCCCAGGTGTTTCTTTGGGGGTCCCCTGGTGAGTGAGGGAACAGAAATAAATTCCAYTTTTGTTTGTAGGGTTGTGGCTGTCCCTGCCTGGCTGTCCTGGCCCTGCTGCCTCAGCAGCTGGAGGATCCCTGCTCAGGATCCCACTGCCCCAGGCAGGATCAACACCTTCCAGCAGCGCGGAGCTGGATGGATTTCCTATCCCGCCCTCCGGGAATTGACAGCCCACAGAAGTGACACAAGTCAGAAGCCAAGCAGCTTCCTGTCACCTGGAATGCTGGGGGACACCTTAAATCACCAGCAGGAAGTGCCCAGCTGGGCTGGGCCAGCTCTGAGCAAACCTGCAGGCTTTTTCCCATGAGATTCCAAGCAGGAGCACACTGAAATCACCAAACACGACAAAGCAGATGGTCTGTAGCAAAAYCTTCTTTTACAAATCAAAGCAGAGCAAATGAACCATTTTTAATGCCCATCCCTTATAAAGTGCAAAGATTTCACAGCCACCTCGGAAGAGTTTCCTGTGCTGTCAGCATGACAGTAATTTCCATCTGATTGTCACAGCTTTCATTCAGCCCCAGCAGCAGCTCTGGCAGCAACAATYAAAGTTTGGTTTTTGACTAATAACTCAGCTACATTAATTTGCAATGTACACCTGAAATACCCTGTTAGGGTTGTGGAAGCAAAATCATCACGTTAAAAAGGAAAAATTACAAAAAAATCAGAATGCTATAAAGTAAGAAAATAAGATTCATAATTTTAAAAATAAAAATCTCTCCTGTCAGATATAGCCTGTATATATTTAGCACATTAGAATTAACAGTCATTTCTGAGTATTATCATTATACCAGGTTATTACCAGATTATTGCCATTCCACCCCACAGATTCAGGTWCTGATTAGTTGATCCTGTGCTGCTGTATCCAATTCTTGTTAAAGCTCTCATCCTTCATAGCCTTTACCAGCCAGTCCTTCTCGTTCTCCTCCTCTGAGTCACTCATTTCACTGGAATCAGCAGCCAGRAGCCGGGAATAATTAATTTTTCTCTGCCGTGGCAGTCTGGATTGCACAATTACAAAGAAAAGGAGCCAGAGCCCCAGCCCCATGCAGCTGGCCTGGAACAAAACTGCCAGCCCGAAATGCTGCACCACAAACCCCCCGCCAAAGCTGCCCAGGCCGGCTCCGGCCGCCGGGCACAGCCCCCGCAGCAGGGCATGCAGGGCACGCTCCGTGCCCGGTGTGGCCACGTCCCCCACTGTCCCCTGCAGCTGCCATCCCAGCGCCGCGCTGCCGAGGGTGGACAGAGCCTGCACAGGCAGCACTGCCCACGGAGCCTGGAGCAGGGAATAGCTCAGGAGCTGTGCTGCCAGCAGCCCCAGGCTCAGCACCACCATCCTGTGGCCCGGCAGTGCCCGCAGCAGCCGCTCCCTCAAGGGATGAATGCCCAGCTCGACCAGCGGCCCCATGGCCACCCAGAGCCCCATCAGGAGCTCGCTACCACCCTGGTCCTGCAGCTGCCACAGCAGGAAGTTGTGCTCGGCAGAGCTGGCAGCAGCCACGAGGAACACAGTGCCAGCAAACAGCAGTGCCCGGCCGTCCCCCCAGAGCAGGGACAGCGCTTTGGCCAGCCTGTGAGCACGGGCACTTTTCCTGGGAACGTGGCTGGGGAAGAAGAGGCTGACGAGCAGGGAGAGCATCACCAGGATGGCGTAGCCGTAGAAGTGCACGGCGAGGCGGGGGATGGAGCCGCCAAGAAAGCAATCCAGCTGATCCACCAGCACAGACACGCCACAGGCTCCGGCGGCCGCGCCCGCGCAACTCCAGAGCCACAACTGCCCATACCTGTCTGTGGCATCCACACAGTCCAGGTACTCGTACACATTCTCATCCATAGTCCATTCCAGGGAAGTGGCCAACAGCTCCCAAAGTACCACAGCGCCCAGGACCATGAGAAAAACCTGATATTCTCTGTCCTGGAAGATGCTGTGCGCTGCCTCAAAGCTGACATCGTGAGAATCTGGTAAGTTTTCAGACACGTACGCATCTTCAACAGTGGGAAGAGTTGTTTTAGACAAAGGTGTCTCATTAGTCTCCGTAGCGTTAAGGCTTTCCTCAGCATTATCAGCAAGATCTGTTGCAGCAGAACCTGGAGCTTCCTCCTGGAGTCCAGGGGAGGGAGGTCCAGAGGAAGCTGGCCTTTCTGGTTCCTGTGTCTCCTGATCAATGGCTTTCACTGTCCAGCCAGAGGGACCATCCGAGGAGCCATTTCCCTTTGGATCATCTTTTCCGACCCCTCTGCCGTTTTCCTGAAGTGCACCTGCACCTGTCRTGCCCAATAACCCCTGGAAGGCTGAGCTGCCCAGAGCTGCCTTCCTGCTCGCTGCCAACACGTCAGCAGCTGCTCTCCTCCTTCCCTTCGGCACAGCTCTCGTGTCCGGCAGAGCAGTCGAGCTCAGCGCTGTGTAACTGCTTGTGCCGGGGCTGGGCACCAGGATGGTCATCGGGCTGGGCTTTGTAGTGGGCAGAGTTGCAGGCAGAGTGGGAGCGAGCGCGGAGAGCACGGAGCCGGGTGGGAAGCCGGGCACGGAGCTGGGCAAGGTGCCGGGCACGGAGGCAGATAGCGCGGAGGGCACGGAGCTGGGCGTTGAGCGGGGCACGGAGCCGGACAGGGTGCCGGGCACGGAACTGTGCAGGGTGCCGGGCAGCGCGGAGGGCAGGGAGCCGGGCGGGTAGCCGGGCACGGAGCCGGGCGGGCCGTGGTGCCAGCTGAGAGCGCAGCCCGCGGGCCCCGCGCCCCCCGCCAGCGGGATGAGGGTGAGCGCCAGGCCGGCCCCGGCCGAGCCCAGCACGGAGCCCGCCAGCAGCAGCCGCCGGCCGCGGCCCCGCGGGCA
>NW_026623854.1:315758-324297 GCF_030028575.1 Malurus melanocephalus | reverse complement strand
CAGCACAGGGGCACGGTGAGCGCCGCCAGGTGCCGGGCCCCGGCCGCGGCCCCCACGAGCGGCGCGGGCAGCCCGAGCAGCCGCAGGTAGAGCGGCACGAACGGGGCGGCGCAGGCCCGGGCCGCGCCCTGCAGCAGCCGGAACAGCGCGGCCACCGCCAGGGCCCGGCCCACGTCCCACTGCTCGCTCATAGCGCCCGCCGCATGGCCTCACCCGCTCCCAATGTCCCGCTGTCCCGCCGGCCCCGCTCCGGGCCCACTGACCGCACCTGCGGCACCGGGACAGCGCCGGCCCGGCCCGCCCGCACCTGTCACCGCCCCGGGAGGGCATGGCGGGGGCGCAGCGCCGTCTGCCGGCCCGGMCSGGAGCGGCCCGAGACGGGAGCGGCCCGAGACGGGAGCGGCCCGAGACGGGAGCCCCGGCACGGGAATGGCCCGGTAAGGGAATGGCCCGGCCCCGGCACAGGAATGGCCCGATGCGGGAATGGCCCGGCGCCTCCCCGTGCCGCAGGATCCTCTCCCGGCGTGGCCCGGCTGGAAGGGGCCGCAGCGTTCTCACCCGGCCCGTATGCCCCACACTGGCCGGGGAGCAGGGGCTGTTCCGCGGGGCTCGGAGGGGGCCAGCCCGGGGCTCGCCCTCATCCCGTCGGGCCAGGGCACGGGGGCTGTGGATGGGAGCCACACGGCCCAGGATTGTGTCCAAATGGCTCTGGAATATCCCCAGTGAGGAGACTCCACGCTAGGTCACTGCCCAGGGAAGGAACTGTACCTCATATTCAGGTGAAACTTCCTGGGCATTTCCTGGGCATCTGTTTTCTTTTTTTTTTTTTTTTTTTGGTTGGCGCTGTGATCAGAGCCTGGTCCATGCTGAGACACCTCCCTTTAGACAGCTGTACCCATGAACGAGGTGCCCCTCTCAGTTTTCTCGAGAGTGAAGTATTTTTTGCACTGCTGTGTCCCCTCAGTCCCAGCCCGGGCTCCCCTCCCTCAGCCCAAGCCCCAATCACCTCCTGCCACGGCCCCCCAAGGGACAGTGGGGGTCCCTTGACCCTCAGCAGAGCCAGCAGCTGATGTTTCACAGAACCATACAATGTTCAGGGGCTGGAATGGACCTTGAAGATCATCTCATTCCACCCCTGCCATGGCAGGGACACCTCCCACTGTCCCAGGTCACTCCCAGCCCCAATGTCCAGCCTGGCCTTGGGCACTGCCAGGGATCCAGGGGCAGCCACAGCTGCTCTGGGCACCCTGTGCCAGGGCCTGCCCACCCTCCCAGGGAACAATTCCTGCCCAATATCCCATCCATCCCTGCCCTGTGTCAGTTTGAAGCCCTTCCTGCTGAAGCAACTTGGGACAGTGGGAGGTGTYCYTGCCCATTAGCAGGGGGTTGGAACAAGATGATCTTTAAGGTACCGTCTAACCCAAACCATTCCATGATTCTGTGATACTATTTTAAATGAAGGCATTCGGGAGGGCCCTGGAAAGGCTGGGAGTCTCTCYAATGGACTGGGGAATCCTGCCAGGTAAAACCCCTCACCCAGCCCTTAGGAGTGCACCCTGCACTCAGATCCTCCTCTCCCTGCCTCCAGGAAATTCTGTCCAACCTGACCCCCTCAAGACGCCCCTGCCACATTTCCCCAGGCTTTTCCCAGTGCAGCAGATGAAGCTGCTCCAAGGCTGGCAATTTTGGGATCCAGGATCCACCTGAACACTGTCCCTGGTCTGTGGCTGCWCTGGGACCTGCATTTGCTGCCGGCAGTTTCCAGGAGTGAATGAAACAGCCTGTGAAATTCTCCTTCTTTGAGCTGTGCTACACCATGAGCACAGTCCATGAGCTGGTTCTGCTCCGTGGATGATGGAGCAGGTCAGTGGGCTTTAGGGAATCCTGGCAAAGCTCTGGCCAAGGAATGGGGCCCTTGGAAGTGACAGGCTGTGAGGGGAACAGGGGAACTGGCTGTGGGAACAGAGTGTCCCAGCATGGAGGGGAATCCAGGGACAGCCAGAACAGGGTTACAGAGTCACAGAGCACTGCTCCCAGATTTCCACAGTCCAGCCATTTCTGCACCTCCCTTTACCCCTGAGCACTTTGGCCATGAAGTCTGTGTGTGACACAGCCTGTGGGAGGGGACACCAGCCGAGAAGCCCAAATGATGCTGGTGGCTCTCTGTCCCTACCAGCTTATTGCSCAGCCACGTGCAAATACACAGTAACAACCAACTGGCAGTTTCAGCTTGGGTTTTTTCTGAATTTCTTTCAATGGCCATCAAACAATTGGATCTTGTACACAGATCCATCACACCTATACAAATAATTTAGAGTACATCTACATAATTTACAGCTGTACAGAACAAACTCTGGACACACAGCCCACATTCCAACCCAACTCAAAGCCTCTTGGCTTTCAGAGCATTTTCCTTGTGTGTGCAAACCCCACAAAAGAGGCAGAGGGGTGCAGAGCCACTGGTCACCCCTTAAACCCCACACTATCCCAACAACAGCAGCTGCTTATGCAGGGGATTCCTGACTCGTCTGTGAGCCTCCTGCCTCCCTCCAGCCTCCTTCAGGGCCAAAATGTTGCTGGCACAGCAGGGCACCAATGGCTTTTGGGTTGTGGGGTGGAAACCAGCACTGAAGAAGCAAATGCTGCTGCTGAGATATTGCAGACCTGTACCTGCTGTGGGGGATTTTAAGGCTTGAGGGCTGTGCTTGGCTCTGCAGGGAGTGAGGGGCTGCATCTGCCAGCATTCCAGTGGAGCTTCGTTTGGAAATGGCCACGGTGTGTCCAATGTGATCTTCCAACAGGTGCAGGTTTGGGGYAAACACTCCATGAGACCTGGAGGATTTTACTGTGCTAAATGTCCTGCTCACAGCTCTAGAGCTGCTGTGCCCCAGGAKTGGGTCAGTGGCTGTTGTGGGTGGCACTTGGAGCTGCAGTGAATAAACCTTTGGCTGGGGAACAGGAAGGAGCAGTGGCTGCTGTGCCAGGAGCAGGAATGRGGCAAAGACTGGCACCAGGGTGGTTTGAGTCTGAACCCCAAAGCYTTGGGCATGTGTGAGAAATTTCCATGGCCACAAGCAGCCAAGAGAAGCCACAAACTCAGGGTAGCCCTGCTGAGGGGAAACTGCTCCCAGTACCCCAGACTGGGATAACTGGGGTGGGCTCCCTGCCCCAGCTGTGGGTGGATAAACAGAATTTTTATGGGTGGGTTTTCCAGAGGTGCAGCTCCCCAGAGCTGGGCAGGCCTGGCACAGACAGGCCAGAGGGGTGGCTTTGTCCTCAGCCATAGGGCTAAGGAGGAACCTGCCAGTGCCACTGCAGCACCTGTAGCACATCCCCAGGGATCCATTCCCCACTGTCAGCCAGAGACAGCTGGGAATTGCTGCCAAAAGACACTTTCTTTGGGCTGATGATCCCACAAATACCCTGAAGGAAGGCAGCCCAGGGAACTACCTGGGAGCCAGGACAACCCCAAAATCATAGGGCCATAGTGCCCAAAGTGTCCCCAGAGACACTCCAGAAACCRCAGATCCCACTCTGAAGGTTAATAACACACATCCTATTTCATCCACGATTCCCGTCCACCACAGACTGAGATGAAGGCAGGGTCCTTTTCATGACCATGGTCACTCTGAGCTGCTGCAGGCAGGAGCTGTGCTGTCACTGTCACTGTCACTGTCACTGTCACTGTCGCTGTCACTGTCACTGTCACTGCCCAGCCTGGCCCCTCTGTAAACCAGGGCAGGGTTTCCTCACCATGGGAGCAACAGAGGAAAGAACAGGAAAGCCTTTTAGCCTCCTGCCCATCCATCGATCCCCAGAGCACTCTCCACTCTGCTGCATCCCTTACCTGCCCAGCCCAAACCAGCATGGCCGGGCAGGCTGGGCACAGAGGCACTGCTGGAGAACCTCCAGTCCAGCTGGGGCTGTTGGGGTTGTTCTGGGATGTACAATCAGGGTGATGGCACCAGTGCTCCTGGGGCTCCAGCTGATGTGTCCTGATGTAGTGCAGTAAAGCCACTGTGAAATCGCAGGTGCTCTCAGCACAGCTCAGATGTCACAGAGCTGCTGTGCAGCTCCATGGAGGATCCTTCTCCCAACAGAACCATCCACAGCCAAACACACCCCACAGCACAGCCTGGCTGGTTCTTGCCCTGCTCCTCGCTGCCAACATTGCATCACATTTCCCTGGCCCTGTTTCACACTGTCTCTAGTTATTCCATGTAGCCCCTTGGAACAACAACAGCTTTCCCACTGATTTCCACAGCAGCTGCACTGAACACACATGTTCTCCCTGTGAGGGCAGGGATACCATAAACTGTCCTAAACCAGACTGGGGAATTCGGGCTGGTTTTCCCAAATGTGTCCCCTGGGCCAGAATGAGGAGTTTTCTGTGCAGAATCCAAAGGGCTGTAAGACATCTCCAAAATAAATGTTGCTGCTGGCAACTGCCCAGGGATCCCCATCACAGGCAGCACCACCTCACATGGATTTCCTCAGCCTTCCCAAAAGGAGAAGCTCAAAGCTTTTCCCTGGCTTGTGCAAAGGTTAAAGGTCTGTTCTGAACATGGCCGTGCCCTTTGGCAGGGGCTGTTARCCATGGTCACACTGTCACCTGAGTGGTCACTTATCCACCTCTGCTGGGGCAGCTCTTCACCCCACTGCCATTGAATKTCACAACTGGTGGCTTTCAGTGTTTTCTCCTGCTATGTCCTCGGTGATGACCCAGCATCATGACTCTCACAGCAGCATTTTCCYSTTTCCTTCACTGGATGACTCCTGCRAAAGTGTTGATGGGCAGCAGCAGAGACTTGGGCAGGTATTTCACGAGCCCCACATCTTCTGCTTGGGGAAGGCTCAGTTTCATGGTCCTTGTCTTCTGCAGGCAGTAGCTGGGCTCGAGGCAGGGGGACACCTCCAGGCTGCAAGAGCACAAGGACACATTCAGTGTGTGTTCACAGCTGCCCAAGGGCCTGATCTGTGAGCAAACATCAGCTCCCTGTGAGGGAGGGCTCTCACTGTGAGCTGCAGCTGATTTTGTGCTTTTGTCCACTGCGTTTGACTGCAGAGATGAGCTGCGGTGTCAGTGTTTGACACAAACCCAGGGCTCTGGGTGAAGCTCAGGAGTTCACCGTTTGTGTGAATTCAAGTTGGACCTTGAGCCACCAACACATCCCATGTCATTCCTACATTAACTCCTGCCATCGCCACAGGGTTGGATCCTCTCCCCCACCCTCAGATGAGGGATGCACTCAGTGCAGAAAGCACCAGCATCATGATGTAATTCTGAATTCTGGAATCCAAGCCCTGTTTATCCCTGGCAGTGCCTATTTTTCTACTCTCAATGACAGCACCTTTTGTGTAAAGAACCCTTTTTTTTCCTCACACCATCACCCAAAACCACAACTGTGGGAGAGCCCCACTGTGCCCTGCTTTCCCTGGAGAGGGAATGTGTTTGTCTGTGGGTCAGTATGGGATCAGAAGTCTCTGGGAACAAGCAGGGACACAGGGGAGGTGTGCAGAGCCTGGAATTCTCACCTGATCACATCCCTGTAGGTTCTCCTGCTGTCCTTGTCCAGCCGCACCGTGAAGGGTCTCTGCTCTGGGCTCCYGATCTTGATATTCTGTGTTTTCAACCTGTGTGCTACAGCCTGGATGGGGAGAGGAGGGACAGCCTGGTGGTGGTGTCCCTCCCCTCCCTGGGCTTTGTGCTGGGTGTGAAAGGGACAGAAAATGACATTTCTCTGGGTGTGAAAGGGACAGAAAATGACATTTCTATGGCTTTATTTTTTAACCCCGGATATGACACAAGACAAATTTGTTTTCTGTATTCACAGCCTGGTCATGCTTTAAAAGGGCAAACTTTCGAACCTGGCAGTGAGTTTGGGATGTCTGATATGGGGCATGATCTGTCCTCCATGGCCATGGAGCATCCCTGTGGGCAGTGGGGCTGCAGCACCTCAGTGTTCCCAAAAACCAGGTGAGAATAAGCAAAATGTGCTGGCTGAAAACACCAGCTGGGAGCCAGAGGCCCCAAATGACCTTTAATGCCACCAAACTGCAGTGACAAATTCCATGGGCAGCATATCCTCTGGGGTCTGCTTGAACTCAAATGTAAAACTAAAAGGACAGAAGTCAAAATTTCAGTCCCCTGCGTTTCAAACCCATCTTTCTGAGCTGATAAATAGATTCAGTGAAGTTCCTGCTTCTTGTTTATGCTTTGTCAAATTATTTTGGGTGATCTTTTGGGGGGGATTGACATGAGGGGRCACCACAGCTGAAGGGAAGGAGAGGAGGGAGTTGATGGCAGAACTACAAACCCTGCCCTGGCATCCACCTTGGCATAAAGGTTTATTTCCCCACATTTTTATTTCCCCTGCGGTCACCCCAGCAGCAGCTCAGGCATTCAGAGGCTCCTAAGACAGGATTCAATGTGGCACTGACCATCTAGGACAGCACTGACCATCTGGGATGGCACTGACCAGCTGGAATGGCATCGACCAGCTAGGATGTATGGCATTGACCAGCTGGGATGGCATTGACCAGCAGGGATGGCATCGACCAGCTAGGATGGATGGCATTGACCAGCTGGGATGGCATTGACTATCTGGAATGGCACTGACCGGCTGGGATGGCATTGACCAGCAGGGAAGGCATTGACCAGCAGGGATGGCACTGACCAACTGGGATGGTACCTGGGGCTTTTACTCAAAAATCCAGACTTTTCCACGGAAAATATTTGCAAAATGTCCTCCGAGCAGTGTGGCCTCAAAGCCTTCCCCTCCCCACAGAGGGGTGCCCCTTCCCTGCTGTCTGTTTTAAGGGATTTTGGCCCCTACAGGGCCGGGGATCCCACAGGTACTCACGGAGAAGGACCGTCCCGCCAAGTTGTTGATCCTGATGATCTCAGTGATGGTCACGCTCAGACAGCCCAGCTCTGTGACAGGGGCACAGGGTTGGTCTTGGGCCATGGCACAACCTCAGCTCCCTGYCCCCCTCCTGTGGGGACACTGACTGTGGACACCCAGGACAGCAGGACAGGGGGCCTGAGCAGGCTCCAGGGGCGAAGGAACTGGGTGGGATTGTGCTTGGGGTGGAAAGCTGTGCTAAGGGCAAGGGGAAGGAGGAAGGCTGCAGCAGAGGGAAGGTGCTGCCAGGTTTAAATCTTGCCTGAGCCTCGGACATGGCACTCCTGAGAAAACCCCACCCAGGCCRTGGTGACACCATTATTCCTGTCACTGATTCAACCCCACAGCCCAGGCACAGCTGGCACCAAGGACCCAGACTAGATTTCTTCCTCTGAGCACCAGAAACCCCAGCAAAGCAGGAAGGACCCACCTTCAGCCTCCTCAGCAGGGATGGCCTTCATCAGCAGGCCCGTGGAGCGCAGGGCCAGGGCCAGCTCCTTCTGCCGGTCACTCAGCACGACCTGCGGGCAGTACCCTGTCAGTGCCCTGGCACAGGGGGTGGGCACGGGAGGGGCTGGATGGCTTTTCACAAAGGCGACCTCCCAGGCTTTAATGCTCACCATAACCTACAGATGGCACTCTGTCAGTGCCCTGGCACAGGGGGTGAGCACAGGAGAAATGGGGATGGCTTTTCACAAAGGTGACCTCCCAGGTTTTAATGTTCACCACAACCTCTCTGTCTGTGCTGGAGAGCAATTCCAGGGGAAAGAGGGAGGGTCAGAGCCTCCTTTAGGAGTTCTGTGCCCCGCTGGGCACCCCTGGGAGCAGAGCCATTTTGAGGGCAGGGATCTCTCTCACCTTCCTGTAGGTCACTGTGAGGTCAATACCAGGGCCATCCAGGGTGCTTCTCTTCTTGGCTGTGCTCAGCTCTGCAAGGAGGGAACGGTCTGGGATTGAATCTCCCTCCTCCCTCCTGGCTGGGGGCAGCARAGAGGGACCCTCCTGTGGGCTGAGYCCCGCAGTGTCACACAGTGGCACATTGTCCCTTCTGTCCCCGCCTCAGGAGCTCAGCGGAATGGACTCACTGCAGGGTCTGTGCCCAACCTCAGTGACCCATATCGGTTGGATTGGACACCAGAGTGCACTGATGGAGGAGCTGGAGGGGTCTTCTGGAACAGTCCAGCTGCCACAACTCCTGTTCCACCCCTGGCAGCTCAAGGCAGCTGGGTTTCTAACAGGGCACACATCTTGAGTCTAAAGCCCAGCTTGTTCCCTCAACAAAATCAGGGCTCTGCTCCAACTCCCGAACATCCTGGAGCCCCCAAAGGCACAGACTGCAAACCCTGGCTGAGCCAGGAACCAGCCATCAAGTCCCCCATCCAACCTGGTTTTGTGGGCCCAAGAGCGAGATGGAGGCATTTGGGGAAGCCTGGTCAGGATCAAGGAATGCTGCCCACAGCCTGGAGCTCTGCAGGCTGAGGGACGCGCTGGGTGGGCTCTGGGGATGGCAGGAGCCCTGTCCAGGGCTGGAGGGTCACACACACCTCTGTKGGAGGGGCTGTCCTGCACCTGTGCCAGCAGCTCTGTCAGGAACACATCCTCAGCTGGCTCCTGCGCCGGGTCCCGGAACAGCA
>NW_026623854.1:310210-315129 GCF_030028575.1 Malurus melanocephalus | reverse complement strand
GGGACCTGGCCAGCAGAGCCATGGGCCGTGTCTCCTGCCACTGGATGTCACTGTGCCCTCAGGGATGAGCCAGCTCCCAGCCATCCCACATCACCGGGAGTGCTCYAGGCTGAGATGCTGCTGAGCTTCAAGGGATGTCATTTCTGCCTGATCCATCCTAAATCACCAGGTCACTCCAGCCCTATGGATTATTTTCTTTTCCTGCGCTKGTATTGGGCAAAATGTGAGGAGAAGGTTCTGAAGAACCTCTCCCAACCCCTCCAGGCCCTAAATCCAGCTCCTGTGGGACTCAGTTCACAATTCTGGGAAATTTCCTGCAGCCACAGAGGAACAGAGGGGTCCTGACCCGACAGGGAAAAGGGGGGCAGTGTCTGCAGCTGAGGCAGCAGCACATGCTGGGTGACAGGAGATCAGCTCAGGGCCTCTATCTGGAAACCATATCTGAGCCAGTTCCTGCTCCCCTGCCTGAACCACCCACTGGGCTGGGTCTTGGAGGACAAACAAGTGGATAAAACTCACCAGAAAATCAAAAAAATCCCCAGCCACAAACCACAGCACAGTGCTCCAGGCCTGACAGGCCAGGGGTTATTGGGAAATCCTAGGGATGCTCCACCAGGAATTGCCAAAGCTCTTTGCAAGCCTCATGCCACTTTGCTTCTCCTCTGCTGCAATAGGTGCCACAGGGGCTGTGAGCAGATTAAAAGGTGCCACAGGGGCTATAAGCCCATTAAAAGGGTGCCACAGGGGCCGTGAGCAGATTACAAGGAGGTCTGTGTGTCAGCCTGAGCTTTGAAGGGGCTGCCAGAGGAGCAGAGAGGGAAGGGTTAATGTTATGTGCCCAAATTTAGCTTTTCTTTGCTCTCCTATCCAACGCCAGGCCTCACTCTGATACCATTTCAGAGCAAATCTGGCAGGAAATCAATCAAATGGTGCTGCAGGAAATCGATCTATCAAATGGTGCTGCAGGAAATCAATAAAATGGTGCTGGGAAAAATCAATCAATCAATCAAATGGTGCTGCAGGAAATCAATCAAATGGTGCTGCAGGAAATCAGTCTATCAAATGGTGCTCAGGAAATCAATAAAATGGTGCTGCAGGAAATCGATCAATCAAATGGTGCTGCAGGAAACCCTGCAAAGCCCTGCCAGGCCCATTGGGCACAGCTGGTCCTGGCATCTAAACCAGGTCCCAGGGCTTCTGAGCCACCCCAAACCCCGGAGAGCAGGGAATCCCTGGAGGCAATTTCAGGGCTCCCTCTGGTGAACTGTGAGATCCCTGGTCTTCCCAGGATCATGGGCTCCAGCTGAGCTGAACCACAGAGTCACTGGGCCCGGGAGCTGACAGGAGGGACAGACTGGGNCACTGGGCCCGGGAGCTGACAGGAGGGACAGACTGGGGGACACCGGGGGACAGGCTGGGGACACCAGGGGACAGGCTGGGGAGAACAGGGATCCAGGTTAGGGGACACCAGGGGACAGACTGGGGGGAACAGGGATCCAGGTTAGGGGACACCAGGGGACAGGCTGGGGGACATCAGGGGACAGGCTGGGGGAGACAGGGATCCAGGTTAGGGGACACCGGGGGACAGGCTGGGGGGAACAGGGATCCAGGTTAGGGGACACCAGGGGACAGGCTGGGGGACACCAGGGGACAGGCTGGGGGGAAGAGGGAGCCAGGCTGGGTGGACCAGGGAGCCAGGCTCGGATCCGCTGGGAGCTCCCAGCCCCTGCTGGCTCTGCACAGCTCTGCCAGCCCCTGCAGGGMCACCGAGGTCCCCGGAGTTGTGCCAGCTGTGCCACCCACCTTGACGGCGTGCACCTGGAAGCAGACAGGCTGGGTGCCCATGCGGGTGTAGTAGGCGATGACATCGGTGAGGAACAGATCGGTCACCAGGGCCCTGCTGGGTGATGACGGCTGGTGGGGCAAATCACAGCGGGGGTCAGGCCTGTCACTTCTCCAAAACTCTGCCACGAAATGTCACCCCTTCCTGGGCACAGATTGCGTGATGAGCTGTCCTCTGCCCTCGCCACTCACAGCCCACAAGAGAGCTGCCCACCTATCACCCCTTTTTTARTGGTGGCTCAGACTGCTGGGAAATGAGAGCTGGGGGGATTTCAGAGAATGGTTTCTTTCTTGAAGTGTGCCATTTCCTGTCCCTTGGTCAAAAAAACCCTTCACAGCAAATGGCTCTTGTGGGCTGAGGCAGTGGCAGCCACAGACACCTCTTGGTGGGGCCCTAGGGAGGGTTTGTAGAAAATCTCTGTTTGGGGTGTGGATGAACCCTGCAGGGCCCTGGGGAGGGTTTGCAGGAGAAAAATCTCTGTTTGAGGTGTGGGGAGCYCTGCAGGGCACAGACCCCTCCTCAGGTGCTACGATTATTTGGGAAATGGGCAGGGTTTCCTCGTACCATGGTGGCCAGCTTGGGAATGACGTGGCACAGGGTGTTGATGTTGCTCTCGTACCAGGGGTCAGCCCTGCCCAGGTACCGGGCCACCTCACACAGCTCCTCGGGGCCAGTGGGGTCCTGTGGGAGAAACACAGCTCAGAGTCACTGCAGCATGGGCAAACACAGCTCAGACTAACCCCAGCCTAGGGAAACACAGCTCAGACTAACCCCAGCCTAGGGAAACACAGCTCAGASTMACYSCAGCMTRGGSAAACACAGCTCAGAGTCACTGCAGCCTGGGCAAACACAGCTCAGACTAACCCCAGCCTAGGGAAACACAGCTCAGACTAACTCCAGCCTAGGGAAACACAGCTCAGACTAACCCCAGCCTAGGGAAACACAGCTCAGAGTCACTGCAGCCTGGGCAAACACAGCTCAGACTAACCCCAGCCTAGGGAAACACAGCTCAGACTAACTCCAGCCTAGGGGAACACAGCTCAGACTAACCCCAGCCTAGGGAAACACAGCTCAGACTAACCCCAGCCTAGGGAAACACAGCTCAGACTAACCCCAGCCTAGGGAAACACAGCTCAGAGTCACTGCAGCCCTACGGATTGTTTGCTTTTTCTGGGTTTGTATTGAGCAAAATGTGGAGGAGAGGCTCTTCAGAGCCACTCCCAACCCTAATCAGCTCCTGTGGGATTTGGCTCACCCTTCTGGGAAGCTTTCTGCAGCAAAGAGGAACTGTGGGGTTCACCCTATCAGGAGCCATAAGGAGGCAGAGGGATCTGTGACATTCCCCCATCCCTTCCCTTTCCCTGCTTGGCCCAGAGAAGATGGCAAACTCATTTAGCAGCTGCTCAAGAATAAAAAAATTCTGTGAGGATTGAAAAGAAGGAATAGTGATTTTTAGACTGGCCTGTTTGTCAGGGGTCRCAGCCAGCTCTGGGCCAGCTTAAAATATCCTAAATGTAATGGTTTATTTATGTCAGTCTCGAGGCTGTCAGAGGGGAAGGGATGTGCCTGCCATAACCTCCAAGGCAGTGACTTACAGACCTAAAACCGAGGCCATGGCTGAGGGGCAAAGCAGCAATGAGCAGCAACTGCTTCCCCTCAGCATCTGGGAGGTGGGAAAGGCACCAGTCCTCGRCTAAAGCTCATGTATCCTCCTGCAGCTGGGGCCTGGAGGCAGAACTGAAGGAACTGGAGCAGCCTGGGGGTGATGGGTTCCCAAAGGCAGGCTGCAAACTGAGCCCAGCAGCTCCGTGTGTTCTGGGAACAGGGCAGGGATGGGGGGAATTCTGGGATCCCCCTGCTCTCACCCACTCACCCCAACAGCCCCAGAGGGGTTTGGGTGCCCGGGCACCACGGGGATGTGGTAGAACTGCAGGTTCAGCCGGGGCGTCAGGAACACTCGCCGGGTTTCCCGTTTCCTGAAATGGGAAAATCGAATGTCCCAGGGGAAGGGGCAGAACGTGGCACCTGGCCAGGCTGGGCAGTACCAGGACACTGCAGCTGCTCTGCCACGTGCGCCCGTCACTGCCTTCCTTCCCAGGGTGGCAGCAGTGCCCCCAGTTCCCAAATGGAGCAGGGGGAGGTGACAGGGAGCCTCAGACAGGCTTTTGTGTGGGGCTGCTGTCCCTGTGCACCCAGCTGTGCCCCCCAGACTGCCTGCAGTGTCACCCACCCCCACCCCAGCCCTGGGGAGCCAGCTGAGAAACTGGAAACCTCCCTTGGGCATGGGGAAACACCTTGCCTGATTATCGTTCATTTAACCCAGCCCATGGGCAGAGGGGAGAATTCGCTGTGGACGTCACTCGGGTCAGCAGAGCCGAACGCAGACAGTGACAGTCGGGTGCATTTGGGTGCCAACACCCGGGTCCCACCCTGCCCCAGGGAACGCCGAGCCCGACCCCCTCCCCAGCCACCCCGGCTGCCCCAACAGCCTGAGGAGCAGAGAGTCGCCCCGCCCCGCTGTCCCCAGAGCCCGGGTGACCCCGGTACCTGAGCGAGTGRTAGGCTTGTGCCAGGCGGCCCAGGATGCGATCATCCCCCAGCAGCACCACGCGGGCGGTGTGCAGCCTCTGCAGCGGGGCCGCGGGCTCGGGGGACATCCCCGTCCTCCCGGGGGGCTTCCCCCCGGCGCCACCGCTGCCAGCCTGCAGGAAGGCCACACCGTCCAGCGGCGACGGCTTCTTCTTGATGCCGCCCTTCCTGTGGAGCCGGGAGTGCTCGGTGTCCGCCGCGCACGGCTCCTCCGCCGCCGCGGGCAGGTCCCGCTCGATGCCGCTGTCGGTGGAGAGCACGGAGCAGCGGCTCTGCTCGCAGCACTCACAGTCCGACAGCATCTCCTGCACCTCCGGGGGCTCCAGCTCCTGCCTCAGGCACTCGGGCTCGCAGCTCTGCGACAGCGGCCGGAGGAACAGCACCAGCTCCTTCCCTGCGGGCACGGAGCGGCTCCAGCAGGGCGAGCCAGGCACGGCCCGGGCTCAGCCCTGTCCTTCCCCAGCTTCCCCGATGTCCGGCTCAGCCC